>NC_079370.1:3070000-3157753 GCF_021018895.1 Seriola aureovittata
CTGGAAAACAGAGAACATGTGAAGGCGAGTCAAGATTTTCTCTATCTTTTTTTTTCTCTCTGCTGTTCCAAGTCAAACCTGCTGGGACTTGGGATTCATCAGCCGTCTGTGATTGGCTGACGATGTGGTGGAATGATGGTGTTAGGATCCTGAAGGAGCCGTCCTGATTGGCTGAAGCAGGCGCACACACATAGTAGTGCATGATGGAGGCATGCACACACCCAAACCCACACACATTCACACACACGTACACACACAGTCATGAATTCATGTATGCACATATGAAATGCTTGGATTAACACAAAATATATACACATATGGATTTACATGCACAACACACACACACACACACACACATAAAACAAAACAAAATGCATAGTGACACATATGTCTGCACACAAAGGAAACCGCACAAGTGCACTTAAATTAGATTTACATGCATGCACGCACACAAGCACACAGTGTGCCTTACAAAGCCGCCTGAAAAGAAGGGATTGAAACCAAAGGAAAGAGGAGAGAAGCGGGGGGGGGGGGGGGGGGGGGGGGTTAAATGAATCGCTCTGGCACCATCTAGTTTACTAATGAGGCTCTGAGGAATGCTGCTGATCAGAACAGGACCCTTTGGCTTCTTTTCTGATGGAAATCTAGTGATACATTACCAGTCATACAGCAGACTAACAACCCCCCACCCCACCCCCGCTGCTGCCGCCACCCCCACCGCCGCCACTGCCCCACCCCGTGTCCTGCACTGTGTGTGAATGAACGTCGGGTTTGGCAGCAGGGCAGTGTGATGGCAGTGACTTCAGAGGGCCGAGAGCGGTGTGACCCAACTGTTCACTTCAGCAGAGACCATAGTGTCATGATGATGATGATGATGATGATGATGATGATGATGATGATGATGGTGATGAGGTCCCATGACTGAATAAAGTCTTGTCATGTTGCTTTTCCTTAGAACCTGTTGGCTACTTAGGTCCTGACTAAAATAACTCAACAACTAATGAATGGATTGCCATTAAATGAGAAATGCATGATCCCAAGAGGATCATCCTCCTGACTTTGATTGGCTGAGGCTGCTGACCTTCGCATTCTCCAAGTTTACCCTTATCCAGATAAATATCTAGACTTCTATTCAGTGGACTGGCCATTTGTTCCAGACATTCATGGTTCCAGTATTCCGATGACTTTGCTGATCCCTCAACAGTTTCCTTTAGCGCCATCATCAGGTCAAAATACCTGCACAACCCATGACTTTTCCATCAGCCTCAACAGTAGGCTACATTGTGTGTAATGCATGCTAACATGCTAAAGATTTTTATTTTGTCACAGACTAAACTAAGATTGTGAGCATGGTAATAATTATACCATTGTCACTCTCAGGATGCTAACATGCTAATGTTAGCTTTTAGGTCAAAGCGCTGCTGTGCTGCTAGCGTGGCTGTAGTCACTTCATCTTTTTAAAGTGTGTTTGTTGTCACTTTAACCCACTGTTAAGCTTTTCTACCACTGACAGTTCACTGATGATGTAGCTCAAAGCTGTTGCTATGGTTACATATACTTTGCACACTGCACAAGTGCAAATTCATTTACCATCTTTGCTGAAGTTGTCCTGTTGCACCTGCAAGCCAAATCAGGCTGGATCACCAAGTTGGCCAGGACCCCAGACACTCTGAGGGCTGGCCCCTCAAAGCAATAATGTCACAGTACGTCGGCTAGTAATTAATTTAATTAATTACATAATTTGTTTTGCAAACATTGGGTCCTGTATTACCTAATCCTCAGGCACTGTGTTGTGGATCTCTTCCTGCGCCAAACTCTAGTTTTAAGAAATGTATTTTTTTAAAGATGATATAAAGGAGCATATTCTTAAATAAATGTGTGTTAAACCAAATTGCAAAAATCTAGTTGACACAGCAAACCTGGTGACAGACAGCTCTCGTTGGAGAGTCTGGGTCTCACATTTCTGGCACAGGAACAAGAACAAGTACTTTCTGTAGCGATGTGTTTTTTAATCAGCTGCACAGTCGGTAATGATTTGTATCTTTTGTGTGTGTTTCTGTCAATTTACTTGTGCATTTGCATGTCGAATAACCAGTCTACTCCTACATTGTAAGGTGACCATCGACTTGGAGCTCCACCTCGCCAAGAAGCCTAAGTTGAGGCCTTCCAGAAGTCCTTTCGCCCACTACGACGTCTATCTCTACAGGGTGCCCAAAACCAAACCCCGAATCCCCAACGGGCCCCGCGCCAAGACTGTTAACGGCCCCAGCAGAGCCAAGGACCGAGTCCTACGGTGGGAGGACGACAATTACCCTCCTTCTCCCCCTTGCTCTATCTGCAGCCCCAGCAGCACTCGCTCGCTGCCTGCCTCCGTGATCAACGAGCTTCAGCGGCCAGGACAGTGGACTCTGAACCCCTACACCCCCTGACGAACTGCTCCCCTTATATCGCACTGTCCTGGCGATCATCTTGAAACTGGTTCTGTGAATGTATGTGTTGCATTTCGTTGGCGTTTAGCAGAAGCTCTTATTCAGGGAACCTAAAATTCACGTGAATTTCTATTCAACATATGTATCTCAGGTTGAAACAAGAAGCGGGAACAGAATATAAAAGTGTGTCTGTCTTAGACCAGGAGGGTACAGTCTGTGGCACACACATGGAAAGCGATTTAGATGAAGCTTCTACTTTGTTGTAGACGACCACTGGCTTCCTGTCACCAAAAATTTACTCTCCCAAAAATGAATAAATGTCAACAACTGGGAAACGCTCCATGTACGGTGTCCTGCTCAGGACAAGAAGATAAAAAGAATTATTTTTTTGAAAATAAATACCCAGTAATTGTTATATTGCAGGATTCATGACAAAGGTCATAGTATATAAAAGTTTAATTATGGTATTTTTCTATTTAATTGTAATTTTCTCAATATTCTGACTCTCCATGTGTCCAATTACAATAAGCTGATTTCCAGGAAGTAAAGTTGAGGTGTGTAAAATAAAACAAGAAATAATATTTTTTCAATTTTTTAAAATAAAATTTGAATGTATTGATTGTTAACAGAGTTGTTCTAACAATAATAATACTAAAGTTTATTTATATAATACTTATCTGAACCAGTGATTACAAAGTAATTTACAAATGGTGACATAAGAACAGTAAAGATAAAGAATAAATAAGTGACTAAAAATTAGATTTCAAACAATTATCAACAGATACTGAGCAGTAAAAATGAAAAGGTTTATTTATATAAAACTTATGTGTTTGTGTATGTCAAGAAAGTAAAGACCCCTTTTCACTTGTTTGCAACATCATTGCATCATACTGTATTGTGGCGGTACTGAACCTCAGTGTCTTTCCCAAGAACACTTCAGGGACTGTAGGAATCTAAAACGTTTGACCTTTTGATTGCAGGAGAGACTCTAAAACCATAAAGTCTGCTGACAGCCTTCACAGAGGTAGGAACACGGTGGTGGTTATTCATATGCTGTTCTGTGTTTCTGTGCCAACAATTACACCAAAACAAGCAGGCAGTTTGCCAAAAGCCAAGTCGATGAGAGCTCATTGGATTGTCCTGAATTACTCATCTCACATGACACAGTGTTTGTACTCTGAGCCTGCTACATCCAACTCGCTCGCGTCTGACTCAGCAGTGTATGATAATACTGATGTACGTATAAGTGTAGAATATAATCTATGTGGTACTTCATTGATCCCTGCTGGGAGAGTCTGCTCTATTTTTTTTTTATCTCAGAGACAGAGCTGCAGGGTTCTAGTCCAGCTTTAGTCTCAGTTTTGACGAGTGACTACTCGACTTTCTGAACTCCGAGAACTTGAAGTTAATCATCTCAGACATGAGCCTATTTTTCATGAAGCTGATTATTGGATTATAGGTCAATGTGTGGACAGAGGTGGTGAAAACACACGTCGAACATTGACTGAAAGGAAGTTCTCATTTTTAAAACTGCACCAATCAATATTCTTATATAAACAACGGATCAAATGATAATGTAGAATACAGAAGGTGTCGCTTGTAATGACAAACGCACAGAGAACCTCAGTCTCACTGCTCTCGTAGAATCATTTTCGGCAGCTGGTTTTCAGAGAGAAAAGCAGAGCAGACAAACAAAACCAAAAAGCTGGTGAATAAACTGAAGCATTTAGCAGCTAAAGACCCAGATATTTTTCTGTTTTTACTGTTAGAGTTAGTGGAGACCAAACAGATGTAAAAGGAGGGTGAATATTGGATTTATATTCATCAGGTGGACGCAAACATGAGTCCAACTGAATGCTGATATAGCGAGTGTTTGCTGACATAACAACTTTATAAGGTGATAATATGTTAATGTACAGCTTGTTCTGCCCGTCCCAAGTGGTCAGAAAAATAAATAAATGCAGTTTTAATGTCTCCTTTGGATTTCAATATCTGACTAAACTCCACAACTAAGAGTCGACACATTGACTAATAACTCCACCACTTCACCTGCTGTAGCACAGAAACAGTGGAGAGAGACGGGATATAATCAGATGTAATCATTCCAACACGGGGCCTAAACTTCACTGCACCAGCTCCTCTGTCTGAGACCTTGAGGAGAAAGTGCAGCATTAATAAGTTAATATGAAACATCTTTAAAGACACAAACGCAGATTCATTGCATTTACAGTCTGGATGCCTTTGATACCGAGATGTTGGAGAGCGACACACTGCCATCTGCTGCTTCCAACAATGATCAGATGATAATTTTCTATCTCCCATTTTACTTGTGTTTCAGTCAGCTGTTCTGTGTGAACCATGAGTGTAAGATGGATGACTTACATGAAGCAGACTGAATTTGAACTCACTTAAGAAGAAATAAAGATAAATTGTCTGCAGAGTTTGTGCCTATCAGAGACACACATGATTTTCAAGTGTAGGTGATAAAATATTTATATGACAACAGGTGTCTACATGGCTGCATTTGAGACGGTGACCTCAGCAGATAATGTGTTTAATATCAGTAATTCTGGATTCAAATATTCTGTATTATGTACTTAAAAAATAACAAAAAATATGGTGAATGTTTGTGCATTAGAACAGGAAACCGAAATTCCACATGAAAGCACCAGGAGACAAAACTCTGGTTTGAATATGTCTTCATAAACAGCATCTTCTGCTAAATTATGTATTGATGCTGATTCCACTGGGGAGAACCCTGTGCTATATATATTATATATAAACCCTATATTGTCATTTATAGAAGAGTATAGTGTAATATGATGTACATACATATCTTAATCTGAATCAGTCAGCTGCAGAAAAATGCTTGATGCATAAATTAGAGTTCTGCAGAGACTCCTTTGCTAAATAGGACACTGATGTCTGTTTATGTATGTATATGTTTTGTTAGGATTGTTTTTGCCAAACTAAATCCACTTACATGTATCACATGTTGAGCAGGAAGAAGTTTTGTGCAGACAGAGAAAGCTGAGCCAAAAAAAGAGGGATTAAAGATATCCTCTGCTGAGTTCTTTTTTTAAACACATAGATTTAAAGATGAGTTTTCCTGCTCAATTGCCTCATCACACAATTAATTAATATCATTGTAAAGGAAAAGTAATATGATAATGTCTTGCAGACAATTGTAACAGCCAGATTAACAAGTATTCTAATGATGTAAATGATTATGAAAATAACAAATATTATATTAAATATTAAATATTTAACAGTTAATTTTCAGGTATAAAAACATTTGGATTATCTCATTAAAAAAATTAGCTTTGTAACAATGCCTTTATAGCAGAGTTAGATATCTCTTGAGTCATGTTTTGATGCTAAAAATGTATTCATTTAAATGAGAATCTGATTAAGAGTGGAACAGTGTAGAGCAGAGAGTAGATTCTGTATCTCTGAGGGATAATTTGACACCATAGTAATGAAAATTATTAATTTATTAATTCAACTGTTCTGAATACTTGTACTGATACTACTAATAATATCTTTATCTCTACAATAACACTTCTGCGACTATTACTGCAGTTCAACTGCTTATTACACTGCTACTACTGCTACTGCTGCTCTACTATTAATACTGTCACTCATTAACACAATACTACCAGCAGGAGGCGCTGTCTGCAACTCGACAAGGATTGAAACACAACGAAGAAGTCGCCATGCGCTAGCAAAGATCGTCTATTAAGGTGCCTGTATCTGTCACCATGGATACCATTTTTTCAAAGACCCGAGTTGGTTGGTTTTCAAAAACCAAAACCGCTTTAAAACCTATAATTTGCTTCTAATGGAAAATTCGTACAAATACTTTTCGAGTACAAAATTATATGTAGCAGTAACCCGTTGCTAACGGCTTTCCCGTTATCGGAAGTATTTTTTTCTGCTACCAGAAATTATGTGCAGAGTGACACCTCTTCTTTAATTTTCGCTCTTTGTTTGAAGCATGCTACCTGACGTTAGCACAACAGACAGCTAGCAGATCAAAAAGCTATTTGACAACTGATTAAAGTAGGATATCTTACGTTACAGATATACCCATGGATTAACAATACAAGCTTTTAGAGTAGCACCTGCTAAAAACGGTATTTTAGCTAATTTATCAAGTGTTTAGCTTGTGTTATTTACAGTTAGGTTAGCTATGTATACAGAGCTCAACAGCATCCTGAGCACCACTCCCGACAGCTTCACACAGGTAATATTGTGACATCTGTAATTCAACCAATATGGTGATATATACGGTAAAACTGTGCTTTATTAAGACACTCACTTCCCTCTATGCTAATGTTAATATGTGTAAGTTCCTCTTGTATTTGCTCCAAACTTTAGCAGCTGTGTAGCCTGCAAATCATAAATGACAACGTCCTTATTGTTGTAATGATGTTTGTCACATTGTGTGAACCTACAGGGAGAATTTATCTTGGTGTCAGATAGACAGAGTGATGCGTCTTTCCTCATTCACCACTTCCTTTCTTTTTACCTACGAGGTGAGTTGTTAACACCTGTCAGTCAAAACAGGAAACACATTTTGTTTAATTCAGGACTAAACAGCAGCTGATGCCGTCTGTGTTTTCTGTCTCAGCACGTTGCAAAGTGTGTTTTCTGGGCCTGGTGCAGTCCTTCAGTCACTACAATGCAGTCAGTCAGAGATTGGTGAGTTATACACAAGAAGAGTGTTATTTGAATACATTTATTTAGCTGTCGTTCACCTAAATCATATTGTGTATAATCCCCTCTACTTCCATCTTTAGTTCTTATTTCTTTTCCAGCAGCTTTTGTATTACTGAGTCATGTTGGGGTCAAGATTTATTTCCAGGGTTTTTCATTATAAGGTTTTTCCTTCTAATGTTAGCTATTTAGAAATTCATGCATATTCCATCAGCACTGGGTTAAAATGTATATTTTGACAGGTCTTTATTTGATTTTGGCACTCTAGTGGTTGTCAACTGAAGAACATATGACTTGAAAAATTATAAATTTGAATCACTGCAGTAATTTATTCAGTCAAATCCTAGCTTATTTTAGCTTTACTTACATTAAATGATGGCAGAAACTGTACATTTTTAAAACCTGTTTGTATGTGTGTGTGTTTTGTGCGTTTTCAGGGTGTAAGTCTAGCCCAAGCGAAGGAGAAAGGTCAGCTGATATTTCTCGAGGGACTCACAGAGTCATTGTCTGTTTTGTCTCAAGAAACCAACTCAGGAAGTCAAGCCATGGACTTCCTCAGGTGCAGAAAATATCACTTTTATTTTTTATTATATGATATGGTTTCACTGACCCCTTTGTTTTTTTTTTTTACATTTATATATCTTTGCCATCATGGTATCAGATTGTTACCACTACGCTACCTTATCTTTCAATAATATCGTTCTATAACCAATACCAATATATTCATACACAATTCCTTAGCTTATCTCCCTCTCCCTCATGTCTCCATCTTCAGGGATCCTACAGTCGGCCTGCGCCGTTTGTATGAGTTCATCCTGTCCAGTGTCAGCAGTTCAGGCGGTAGGGAGGAAGGGGCAGAGGAGTGGGGACCCCCAGTGTTGCTGGTTGACGACGTCAGTGTACTGCTGAGTCTGGGGGTGAGCGCTGAAGCCGTGTTGGACTTCAGCCACTACTGCCGAGCCACAGTCTGCTCCCAGCTACAGGTTTGATTTTTGCTGTCAAATAGCAGTATTTGAACCATGACAAATTAAAGCTGCAACCTACATGGCCAAAATATCTCCACACTCCTGAATGAGTTTTTGATTTAAGCATTTTACGTACATGCCATTGTCAATCGATATAGCACTGATAATCTCAAATGGTAATGGTTTCATCTCATGAAATCCTTTAGATTGATGGTATTTATGTATAAAAAAATATTTACTACTGGGCTTCAACTTGCAGTAAGGAGATTAGGGTGAAATCAACAGTGAACAACTCGCATAAAAATTCTGTCTCTTATCACTGTGACGTTGATTGTGACTGCAGGGCAACGCTGTGATGCTGGTACGTTGTGATGGGGAGGAAGTGGTGGACGACGGAGATGATGAAGGCTCAGAGCGACTCCTGAAGGGTCTGACCCACCAGTGTAGCCTCACCCTTCATGTACATGGTCTCCCAACTGGCTACTGTAGGGACATACACGGACAGGTGTGTGTGTGAACATACATTTTGCAACACAGCATAGATGCAAGAAATTACAGTAGTACACATATCAGTAACTTTTAAAATAGTCATACACATGGCACAATGTGTAGAAAACGTTACATTTAAATAACATACTGAGATTAACATAATGAGAAGCTGAAATCTTTGAATAAAAATGTAAGTAAACCTACATTATTCCTTTGTTTTGAGGTGGAGGTGTGTTGGAGGAGGAGACAAGGCGACGGACAAAACACACAGAAGAAACTCTTTCAGTACAAGGTCCATGATAAAGGAGCCTCCTTCTTTGCTCGAGGGACATCCAGCGCCGTTCTCTAATTGCAACCTTCAACGTCCCAACGTACCTTTTAACACATGACAACTGACTGTTATGTTTTCATACCAAGACAATACAGATGTTTGTTTGTTAGTTGCCAAAGTGGTTCGCCAGCCATAGCCAAGCTTCATGTTTGGCTGGCTGCTAGTGTCAGTGACCCAGTCTGGACCCCAGACTCTGGAGGAAGGACAAAGTGATCCTGCCTGCTGATAACCTGGTTCCAGACATCTGAATTGCTCCACACTGTTTTTTTTTTTCAGTTCTTCAAATAAAAGAAGTGGATGAATCGGGTTTTTTCATGGTCACAGTGAAATCTGCATATAGATTTTCACATTTTTATGTCCTGCTACCATGGTACATGGTATGCAGTACCTTATGTTGTCATGCTGACTTGTGGACATGATTACTTAAGAACAATACATAGTAGAAACTTCATACTTACACCACATGTTCCCCATAAGGACTTTTCCAATCTGATTCGTAGCACATTGCTTTAGAAATTTGCATATTGATGAGGGAGCACTGATTTCCCAAAAACTGCTGCAACCCTTTGACACTTTTTGAAGATTACAAGTTCAAACTGATATTAGATCTGTAGCATGCGTTGGTATAAGACTCTGTGATTAATTAATGGACTCGTTTTTTATTAAAGATAACTCGAGAACAATCTATAGCAGTACCTCCACACATACACCACAGGAAATCCATGTGGAGTACATGATTCATCACACTAGATGGCGCTCTTCCACCGAGGCTCACGCTGCGGGGTGAGAGGTCGAAGTGGAGAGGTCTCTGTGGGACTTGACAACCAGTAGGTTTGAAACGCTGCGCCTGCATGTCAGCATCAGGTTTGGGGGGGCATGCGAGTTAGCCTTTAGCCAGTTTCCAAAACAAAAAAGGAATAACACGGCGGTTGATCGTCTGTTTACCCCGGAAGACCTCACCAACAACTACGTTTGGGGATCTCTGAAGTTTGTCCAGGCAAGTGTGCGAACAGTTGAGCTATAAACCGCTACCATTAGCTGCGATGTGAAAGTTAGCTTCGTGGTGGTGAAAAAGCATGGGAGCTGCTGGATTGTTTAATCACCCCATAATGTTAGCAACAGAGGCGTTGTTATGGCTATAGCAGTGAAGCTGCAGCTGCTGGGCTAACGCACCTCCGTTTTGTTTTTATATAATCAGATACGAGCCCCGGACATCCCAAACCTCACTGTAGAACATAATATCGCCCTTGTGCCAAGCAAGCTAACTTTAGCGTTAATTTGTTTTTGGCAACGTTATTAGCGTAGCTCCAAACTACTCCTATAGTTTCTCTGTGACAGCCATGTTAACCAGGTTGTTGGTAGCTCTAGCCCCCTGTAGCATTTACGAGACTATTTTTATTTAACAATAGCTTATCTGATGAATATGAAATATCATATTAATCTGGATACGAGTTCACTGGATTCGTCAACATTGCTCGCCCACTTGCTAGCAATATTAGCCTTTAGCTAGGTGCTATCACAAGTTGTGTGCCGGAACTGACAAGGTGTAACAATTTGTAGAAACGGTATATTTCCATGCGTGTGTTTAGCTGTGATAGTAATAATACGGAATGGCAATTTTTTGTATACATTTGGTCTCCTCGTTTTTTGAAAGGCACTGGTTGTAGAGTGATGCGAGAGAGCCACTCGCGTAACGTTAGCACATAGCAGTTACTGGGTTTATCGTTAACTTCTACAGTTCATACATTTATTTTACTTAAGTGACACACTTGTGTGTTAGTATCTAACTCCGTTTGATATTTCAAAGACTTTAAAACGAGTGTTATGTACTAAAAGTTGAGGACTTCCTGTAAGATGCTTCTAGCTAACGATAGCTGTCTGTTTAACGTTAGCTAGCCAGCAAGTTTGACAGCAGGTTCCTAAAAAGGGATTCAGTTATGAAAACACATGAACCCCAGTCAGGGCAACTGCGATGCTTATTTGTGCGTCAATTAAAGGTATTTAAAAAAAAAAAAAAACATGAAAAAGTAATTAATTATGCGATTATTAGCATGGCATATTCTAGCTCAGTGGTTTCTCCACCTTTTCATGTCAAAACTACAGAAGTGATGACAGGCTATGAACTGTGTTTTAGTTGAGGTGCAGCAATTAGACCCACTGAGCTCAGAAATGTTTCGGGCTAAATAATGTAAATTTACTCACTTTCTGCTGATGTGTAAACCTGTGTTAGATTGTTCATACAAAAAAAAAAAAAAATCTCTCTCACTTATGAAGTTAAAACTGCACATCATTTACTGTAGGACCATCCCAGAGCCTTGTTTGGGACCCTTGGGCATCCTTGGCCACTGTTTGGGAGCCGCTGTTCTTGCTTGTTCCTGGCAGTTGATGTTGCCACAGAGTTGCATCAGCTGCACCATCCCTGCATGTGTTTACTGTGTTGTGATAGCTATTTCACCATTTTGGCTACTTTGGCTCCAAATTGTACAGACGGTTACATGTGCCAGAAAAAGATGACTTTTGAAACTTTAACAAGGGTCATGTTCTTTTAAAAACTTGTGCTTGATACCCCTTTGTTATAATTGATAAAAAAAAGATTTAGTTTTTATTAAGTATATGTATTTTCTTTACCTTTTTATCTAAAGAATTTGTTAGGAACTGGAATCGGATAGGTTGTTACACATCACAAAGTATTACAGTATGGTTACTGATTGACAGCACAGTTCCCTCTTTTATCATCAGCTCTGGTTGTAAAAGGCTGTGTTGCAGTAATCTGTTCATCCACATCGAGCTTGGACTAATGGGCTTCACTGATCAGAGGGGCATGCTTTCGCATTATGCAATTATGACACTGAATGCAGTCATCTTACGGAGAATTGAGCCCGAAGCTCTCTGGAATGTTTTTGGATATTGGTGTAGTTTTTGTTTTGCAGTAATTCATGTGTAGATATAGATGAGGCCTGTAAATGTATTGCATGATAGAGAAAGTCGCTTATTATGTCATTGGAATCTGTAAACCCTGGAGATGCCTTCAAGCTGGGCATTTTGGGAAGTGTAGAGAAGAGGTAAGATGGCATTTTTGCTATTTCCCAAATCTCTCTTTTCAGTTGTTGTCATTGTAAAGTGTGAGTGTGTGAATGTAAATGTACTGTCCTAGTTTTGAAACAGCTTTGATACAGTTCATCCATGAACTGTGAGAACCTCTGTGCTCACAGTAATGTTGTTGGCATGTGCCTTTATAAATCCACCCTAATCTGCAAGACACCCAATTAAGCTGCAGAGACCCACAACAATCTCCCTAAGTGTACAACGCTGTGTCTGTCGTGTCCGTAGCTGTGTTTTTGTTTTGCAAGTGAGTGTGCTGGCTTCTCACGTGGGAGCCATATAGACTGCTCTTTGTTAGATTATTAGTTGCCTAGCACGTCTGCGCACATGCACATGTTTCTTGAACTGACACATTTTCCATGGTCTTGTCATAAAGATTTATTTGTGGTTGGTTTGTTGGGTTTAAGCAGAAATATTATTTTAACTCGCTCAGCCATAGTAGCTGGTATAGCCCAACAAACACCATCCGGCCAGACAGAATAGGATTTCCAAACAATCGCTGGTCACCTGCCAAAGTGGCTGAAGGGGACACAAAATCACCAGCCTGAGACAACAGTTTACCAGCACTCGGCTTGTAGCTGGTATTTTCTGCCCTGTTTGTGAATTTCAGGTTTTAAAGCCTGCCTTTGTGATGCTTTTGAGATGTGAATGTCTCGGCATGCTACAAAGTTTGTGATAGAGCGGTTCAAGGCTGTGACCAGAGGAGGAGAGAAGCAGTGGGGGGTGGCCATAGGCCCTGAGCCCTGCTCGTTGAGTTTCCGATCGGCTAAATCCCGGATTAGTTCACTGACGGAGATGTTGCTGAGCCTTTGCCAAATCAGGCCCCGCTGCTGCACCCACGTAACTCCACACAGCATGCAGTGAACTGGACAGACAGCTGAGAGATGGAGGCATTCATGGAAAGTTTTCCCTTGCAAGACACTGAGCGGGACCAGAACCTGGCTGAGGCTCGACTTTCCTTCAGAAACGGAGAGCAGAGAGGCTTTACTTCAAAGCCCTGTTTTGACCTTTGCAGAACCCATTGTGCAAGCTTGCCGGGACGTTGCTGTGTTTACTGTATAGTGTATTTATAACAGCAGATCAAGAGACTCCTGAGGCGAATTCCTCCTGGGGTATGTTTCCGTTGCTCCCAGGGGGGCGAGCCGAGCAGCCACACACTCTGCCTGAATCAAGAAGGAATCACTATGTTAACCACAAGGCGCCACTTAAGCTAAAAAAACCTGGACATAAACGGCTGCGAGCCAGAGAGATAACCTGGTCCCCCATTAGCAGGTATGGTCTCAGAACCGTGTGAGGCTTGTGTGATGGATACAGTGTGTTAACGACCGATGTTACAGAGCTGTATTTGTTGTGTTGTGGCACGGTTAACAATTAATATGGTGCTACTTATGGACATCATGTGAGAAGCTCAGGCGAGAGAGAGGGTTGGTGCGGATCAGCAGAATGAGACACTGTGCGGCTGCAGTGGGTTTGCTAGGGCAGCCAGTTAAACGTTGTAATGGAGCAGTGTGTAACTACAAACACAGGACAGGCAGAGCTCAACCAGTATGCTGAGCAAACAGAGAGACGAGAGCCGAGATTGAGCAGGGAAGCCGACGGGAGATTGAGCTGATATGGGGAAACTGACTGAACTGATTCTGTTTGAAGTTAGGCGTACCACCCATGAGGCAAAGATTTCACACATTTCCTCTGCCTTTGTTAACATTAAATCAGTCCGCAGTCCACTGTCAAGCACAGAGTCATGTCAGTGTGCCATGTTGTTTTAAGAAATCAAAATATAATATTGAATTTATGACTTTCAGTGGAATCATAGTGTGGCAGTATGAACATAGTGATTAAGCATTAAAAACTAACAAAAGCAGTAATTTGTTTTACACGTGTGATTTAGTGTAGATTTGCCCTATATGATCTAAACCAGAGGAATAATTTCAACATTAGGATACTGATTGTAGCTGAAACAATACGGCAATTTATCAAGTAGTTGATCAACAAAAAATAATTGTCAACTATATTGACAAGCAATTAATCAATCAGTAATTTTTCAAACAAAATGCCAAACATTTGCTGATTCCAGCTTCTAAAATGCAAATATTCGACAGGATTCGACAAGATTTTGGAGTGATGGTCAGATAAAATGAGCAATTTGAACAAGTCACCTTGAGCTCTGTGAAAAATTATAAGTTGGGATGATATCGGATATCAGTCCAATACTGACTCAAATAGCTGGATCGGGTGTCTGCGTCTACGGCCGAGCTATGAGGCATTCGACCATTCAATGCGATTCTACGTTATTCAATGTTACGTGTTACGCCATGCGTTGGTGGTAGACTCGTACATTTTAAAGGCGAGCTAGCATAGCATGGAGGGAGCTAAAAAACAAAGGGACGCCAACAAGCTCTACGGCTGCTTCTAATATCTGCGGAGCCATCGTTTTGGAGAGGTGGCAGTGGCACTGCAAATTTATAAAAACAACCAACCTAAACACTATAACCTATTGGTTATTGAGTATTCACCATCACTAATGAGGAAACGGGACAAGTGTGACCAACATTGCTTCAGGGCTTCCTCATTTAAAATTAATGTATTTACAGCATGTGGTGTCTTGAGTTGCTGCTACCTGTGTAAATACTCAGTCTCAGATTACTTATGTTAAAGTAATGTCTTACCTGCTTACTTTATTTAATAAAGACCAAAACCTTAAGATGATAATTTTACAATGATAGAAAAAATGAAAAATAAAGGACCAGTGAATTAATTTTTTCCTCAATAAATTATATAAACAAATGATTTTTAAGATTATTGTTAATTAATTTGTCAGTCTTTGGACTTAATAATCATTTCAGCTTTAGGAAATACTTAAAGGACCTCCTGTAAGTGCCCCTGTCTTTCACCTTGGGCAGCTTATCCCTCTGTTTTTCCACCTGAATGAAGAGGAATTTACCCGCTGTCCTGTGACAAAAGGCCGTTATCAGTGAACCTGTTGGCTGTTTTTTATCAAGTTGTGATCAGTGAGACTTGTCCTTTGCTTAAGCCTAGCTGCTCAGCCGGAGTTGCGTGTTTTCCTACAGGAGGAATGTGTCCACACCTTTTTGGCTGCTGAATGAGCGGTGTGTTTCAGTGCTGTCTGCCATGTGACCCCTGTACGAGCTTGTCTGTAGGAAAAACACACCGCGCCTGTAGTCGGCAACATGTGCGCCGACACTCGGAGTATGTAGCTAATTAGGTGTTAAGGACAGAGCAGCCCTATGAGAACCGGCCTCCGTGTGCGAGTGTGGGTGTCTGTTTGTCTGTGGAGATGTACCGCAGCATACTGTACGCCCTGTTCAGGTGCAAATGTACATTTATATAAAAACCCTCCCCTAGGTTACCGTTTTGTTTTGGTGTGTTTATTTAAACTTCTGCTTTCCGTCGACTCCTAAGAGAAAAAACTAGACTAGAAACACTTTTTTGCACAAACCTCTAAATTTGTTGTTTTTAATAACAGAAAATGTTCAGCATTGGGATGAAAATCAACATCCAAATACACAGTGATTGACGGTCACCCAGTGTCAACAGTGCCTGTATAAAAAGTATTCACCATCTACACCACTCTGGCTTTCTAGTCGTGCTCAAGGGCATTTTCCCGCCTGACAGAAGAAGAATGTTGATGATTAAAGAACTGTTCGTTTCACAAAGCAAAACTTCTCAAAAGTGAGGATTTCATCTTTTGTCTGATTTAATAATTTAGTTTTTGAGCCGTTGCTTCGATGGTGGAATTTGCCATTGAACCAAATGTTCTTATGCAGTGAATGCCTGGTCCAGTAAATTCTGTTGATGATAAATTGATACCAGTTTTATTGATTGATTAATTAATTACTGATAAATACTTGATAAAGATATTGAAGGAAAATAAGCAAACGTTTCATATTTTCACTTATGTGACGTCGGGTTAAATGATGTGTTTGTCTCGCTCCTCCAGGTCCCTGGATGCCCCCCGGCGCACTGTCCTCCGCCGCCCAGTGCTTCCCAATGGCCGGGAGTTGACCCCGCCCACCAGGATGACGCTGCGCGAGCAGCTGAGAGAGAAGATCTCGGCGGCCTTCTACCGCCACGGGCTGCTGTGCGCCTCCTACCCAGTGCCCATCATCCTCTTCACCTCCGCCAGCATCCTCACCTGCTGGTAGGTGATGTGTCTGCGGTTTTGTGTGAACGTTTCTTTGCTGAAAATTTGGGTTAAATTCAAGTTGATTAAGTTGCGTCGGTAGGAATACAGGGAGCAATTCTGTAACACCCGGAATGATGGCAGTACAGATCGGTGAAACTATTAGATTATTTTTAGCTGTGTAGTGGACAAACATGGGGTGTTTGACATACTTTACATAAGGCTCAATGGCGGAGCAGAGGATTATCCTGCAGGAGTAGTTTGACAAGTTTCTAAGCACATTTTTACACATTTCTTTTACCCTGTCTCTGGCTCTCCATCTCACTCTTCAGAAACCCTCCACACTTCTCTGACATCAGATTACAGGGGAGCTATGTCTGATGATTTCTGTCCAAACCCCGACAATCTGACATTCACACCCACTTTCACGCAGAGATCGGCCACCTGTGCAGAGGTCAGCCTCTCGCTCAGTTGTTACACAGCAATTTCGCTGCACTTTTTTGCTGTGTACAAACAAGTGCGACACTGTGAATGCCCTCCAGGAGAGACTGTCTGAAAATGTGCACCATTATCCCCCATTTTTAACAAAAGTATCACGTCTCGCTTCTCTCTATGACGACCGGCTTTTCACCTTTCAAGTGTCACTTTTTGGACATCCTGTTAATTCAAACTAGCTTCTTTTACTTTTCCATAACCTGTCCTTTAGAATCTACTGAAGCTGGTGTGACTTCAGCTTTAGAGACACTTTTTAAACCAGTATTTGACAGTAGAAAGATGTGTAGTCAGGCTCAGCTCATTCGAACTGGCCATCTGCACTCACATAACAGCCCCCCCGCCGTCACCAGCGCACAAACACTCGCCTAACACACGCACATCGCCACTCTTGCTCAACCGCTGGTCAAAAGAGAGAACAGGGGTCAGAGAGTTGGCCAGTAAAGGCATTGTAAAACAATCTCAGCAATCTGAAACACACGCATGCACCTGCTGCGTGCTGTCCTCGCAGCATCTTCCAGCAGGGGTGCCCGAAACAAATGGACGACTGACCGCCACCCGGGGCGAAGTGAAAGAAAAGAGCTGGACGACGGGGATGTTTAAGGCAGGACTAGAGCAGAGGGCTGTGAGAAAATGGCCCTGTGAGAATGGGAGGCCTGTCCCTCCATCTGTCTGTCAGGAGGGGGGCTGGCTCCGCACAAAAGAGGCCTTTGTGGAGGTACAGTGACCTTGGAGAGTGGGGGAGGCAGCGGGAGGGAAGGAACTGGGAGAGGGAGAAAAACAGAGGGGAAGAGTTTTCTATCCAAACGATGACCAGCAAATTTCTAAAGGGGAAATAAGTAATATTTATACAAGAGCACAAAACGACCTCACATGGAGGTTGATAATGTTATTGATCGATACCAGTGACTCAGCAAATACTTGATCAGCTGCTCCTCAGTTTTGAAACCATTTTCAAAATACTCACACAGCAGATACATGTGGAAGTATCGTCCTGTGATCACAAGGGTCTGAGCTCAAACTTCAAAAAGTGGACGTAGAGAATGATTTCATCGTAATTAGCATAAATTCACACACACATTTTGTGTATATTCATGCTACAGTAAGTGCAGCCTCCCCTCCAGGATTCATCCACTGTCTCTCTGCACAGTACACAAAAGGCTGTGCCAGTATGTTTCTGTTCACTCAATGGGTCTCATTCACCGACCATTCTTCACTGGAAATTTCTTCTTAAAACCCACTTACGCACTTTTTACAAAGATTCTGACGTTCACCAGTGTTTTCTTATCTGGGATTTGAATGCTGACATGATTGAGCAAAATAAGTGGTTTTTGCTTTTTCTTTGGTTCTATGGTTATATAATATTATGTTATTTAAATTACAATAATATTTTTGTCATTTATAATATATTTTGTTATTTATTATGGTTTTATAAATGACACTTCAGAACTATTAAAGTTCCTTTTGCGTTTTGATTCCGGTGCTCCGTCTTTAGATTTTCGTTTTGGCATTTTCTCAACTTTCCCCGACGGTATCTCTTTGTGACTTCTGTCTGTGTTTGCACACGACCCTTCAGTCTCATGCACTATTTAAAGGCATATTCGGGTTTTCAGCTTACTTATGCTAATTAGGGCCAACTGGCACACGCGGAGGAGATTGGCATTCATCAATCTTAAGAACACAGGTGCGCACAATTCTGCGGTTTAAGAACACGTTCATGAATCTGACGTAGAGTTTTCTTAAGAACTTTCTTAAGAACAACTTATGAAAGAATTTAAGAAAATACTTAAGAAGATATTGGTGAATGAGGCCCATTGTACTCAGCAGTTCAGGTAATTAAATGTAAATGTTTCCCTGTGGCATAGAAAACGTATTTCATGGCAGGTAAACAGGAAAACAACAACCAATAGATATATTTCAGTTTTTTCATTAAGAAAAACCTAATTTGCTGAAGACTTGCAATTTCCAGTTTTAATTATTTACTACTGCTACAGATTTTTGCTTTAAAGGAGTGACACAGGAGCGAACAGGCGGTAAACAGAACTGTAACATCTGTCAAGCTAAAAGACACAAAAGTCTCCAATATCTCCGTCACTGTTTTGCCAACAACGAGCAGCTCACAACCTGGTTGCCGAGCGTCTGATTCTCCTTTCGGAGCGACACAGCAATGTGAGTCAGCGGTCGAGCTGAATGGGTCAATGCATGTCGGCTTCATGATTGGACAAGGGAGGGGCATTGACCAGTTTCGGTCGGTTTTGGTGTGTCTGTCGGAGATGGAAATTGATTTAACAATAAATGTGATTTAAACGGCTTGTGGAAAGAGAGAGAGAGAGAGAAGAAAGCAGATAATTATGGGCTAGAAAATGACAGGGAGTGCGTGTGGTCAGAAGGAGAGAAGTGGTTTGAGTGAAGTGTATGGAACAACTCTGCAGACTGGAGTCTTTGCATTACAGAGGCGACCAGAGTAAAAGCTGTTTGATAGGAATGTCTCAATCCTGCATCGAGTCAACTTCAGTCATATGCACATCTCCTTTATAACAGGTATTGCTCAGCTGCAGCCTTCCTCCTTTTGACGTGCTGGTCTTCAGTGTTACACTATTATATTTGGTTGCTTGGTCTTTGGAGAGGACCTGAATTTTCTCAGACCTCAGATATGACTGGATTGGGACTCTTTTATCGAGGAATCAGACTGCAAACAGGCCTGTGTGCGCCCCCTCCATCAACACATCGCTGGCGGGCGTGTAATTTAAGGTACCGCTGAGAAAAACAATGTGACCCAGGAGGTTGCTGTAGTTAGTCAACACTGTTGACCAAAATGCTTTACAATAATGATAAAATACATAAAAAGACATAAAACACGTGTTGTTTTATCTTTGGTCGTGATGAAATGTGAGGTGAACAGTACAAACATGACATTGACGTTACAGTCATCTTCCATGAATGTGCACTTCCCTGTGTTTGATTGGACAACACAGCACCTTGCCAGATGACGTCATGTTGCGTTGCAGTAAAAAGTTAGTTGTACGTGGTTCAACTTTTGCGGTGGATGACCGTTCGTTGTTTCCCAGAGCTCCCTGCGTCGTCGCCGCTGCCGCGCCATCGGACCGGCTCCGTTCAAATGAATGAAGAGGCCTTTTTTTTGTTTTTTCTTCATGCAGGGCTCAGGTTGTTCTGAACACAGCCTCAGATTCAGTCAGTGAACTGGTAACTTTGTCTTGGTCTTGACAACAGTCCTGTGGCCAGCTTTTCTTGAGGCGCTGCGTCCCGACTCGACCGCCGACTGTAAAGGCCGATACGATGTCACACTTAGATACTGTCAGTCTGACATGTGGGCTTAGTAATGCTTGAGTGGTAAAAGGGTTTCTCTCCCACAGCTGGTTTTTTAGGACTGGAATTAACTGTGTTTTTGTTAAACCTGTGATGTGGTTACACATGATCAGTAAGCAGAGAGAAAGCACCCAGTAACATGCTCCTTCCTCCATCAGAAGAACACCAAATGAACTCGCTGCCACTACACACACACACACACACACACACACACACACACACACACACACACACACACACACACACACAAACACACACACACACACACAGCGTGAGGAAGTAAGTAGATTGTGGGGAAACAAGTAGTGAACTCTTTTCAGAAGGACCCACCCGTTTCCTGGAGAAAGAGGGAGCGGGTCTCTCCAGGTAGCACTGAATGTGGCAAGAAACGCCGGAGGCTGCGGTGTCATGTTCATGTTCTCAGAGGTGTTGTATAGCGAGCACACACACACGTACACATCACTCGAGAGCAACCCCTTCAAAACCGAGGCACTCACCTCTAACGTGACTTCATCCTCAAGCACTCTGCTCTTTATATCTCTCCGTCTCTGTGTTTGAATACATGCATTAGTGCTTATATGTCACTGATAATGTCTTATAGTGATTAATGAGTAAGTTAGGAAAATACTTCAATCATTTTGATTATTTTGCAACTTTTATCTTCAGATTTTAGAAGATTTTATTTGTAGTTTCATATCATGATGCTTCTTGGCTGCTTTTCATACTGAGAAAAGTATGACGATCAAGTCAGGCAATCAGTTGTGATGCGTTCATTTTCTAGTAGAAATAATCATTGATTGTAGTCTTAGTAGCAAATATAATAGTGCATGGATGTGCATTGTTGGCTGAACACTGTCAGATGTTGTTGCTTAAATACCGGTTGAACTGAATCTCTCTGAAATGTTGTTGAAAACACGTCGAACAGACCAAATCTGCACACGTTGACTCGTTCAGTCACTCGTTCAGTCACTTATGTGTTTCATAACTGTTTACCCTGTGATCCCCCCCCCCCCACTCTCTCTCACTCTCTCTCTCCCTCAGCTATCCGTTATTGAGGCTTCCCCTGCCTGGGACGGGTCCTGTGGAGTTCACCACAGGGGTGCGAGACTACAGCGTCCCTTCCCATGAGCCTCAGGGAGACCTCGGAGAACGGCCCGACTGGGTAGGAGAAGAGAAAACGCACGCACACGTTTATATACATCCCATCATTTTTAATATCTAAACATCACTTTTGTCCCTATTCCTTTAACTGTATTCATTCCTTAACCCTGAATCCTGATCCCTCAATCTCAAACCTGAATCTGAACCCTGAGGAAACGTCTGTAAAGACGAAGTGTCGTCACGCTGAGAGTCGAAAACTGGTTCTTGGATGCAGGCATATGCAGACAAGTCTAACTGTAAAGATGAAGCAATGGCTCATGTCACAGTGGCAGGTTCAGTAGACTAAAACAGTCTTATGTTGTGTCTCAACGTGTCACCTGTGTGTGTGTGTGTGTGTGTGTGTGTGTGTGTGTGTGTGTGTGTGTGTGTGTGTGTGTGTGTGTGTGTGTGTGTGTGTGTGTGTGTGTGCGTGCGTGTGCGTGTGCGTGTGCGTGTGTGTGCTGTAGTATCGGGGTCCTCCGGTCGCCTACATCCAGCAGGTGTTGGTGAAGGCAGCCGTGTCTCCGTGGGACAGCAGCCTGGTGCCAGTGGACGTGTTTCGGTCGCCACTGGGTCGAGTCTTTAGCCTGCTGGAGGAGATCCGTAACCACGTCCACGCTGACAGGTAAACTTCAAATTTGAAAAGTTAAGTTAACGGAGTAGATACAAAGTATCATGAAGTGGAAATTCAAAGGTACAAGTACCTTTGAATTTGGAGTGAAACACAGTAAAGTACCTCAGTAAAAGTTACTTTCCACCACTGCAGATGAAAATCCAGACGTTCATAATTCTGCTTTATGAACTCGAGACAGAGTAACATGGTCATGGTCATAGTCACGTTTTAATAAATATACAGAAGAGAAAAGCTGCAGATCCTCACATCCTTTTTTTCTTTCTTGAAACAATCACTTATCAAAACTTTTGTGAATTAATTTGTTATTTGAATAATTATCCTTAGTGGTAGTGAAGACAAACTCAGTATTGAACTTTATCTCAGTGGTGTCTGTCCTCCACCAGTTCAGAGTGAACCCATGAACCCAAAACTATTTTCCCTTTTTCATGTGTGTGGAAAAAAAAGGAAAAAAACATCCATGACCTTGAGTTATGAAGAAGAAAGCTGGACTTCCAGCAAACATCGATCAGTTGTAAACCGTGAGGTGTGTGACTCTGTGGGGCACGTGCTGTGCAGCGACGCTCTGTTTGACAGCTGCTCTGTCCTGAGCGCTGATATGAGCCTCATGTGTGGGACACTTTGTTTTTTTGCTGGAAAGCTGCAGAGAGCCGCTAAAACTTTTTCCCCCAAGAGTCAGATTAATAGCACGGGACTTCCCTTGTGTAATTATCATTAAATTAAACATTAAAATTTAAGATAATTAATAGATTAATGTTCTGTCTTGCTTGGTGTCTGTGAGCTTTGTTAATAACAACTCCTCCTTCCTGTCACCTCCTCTCCTCTGTCTTCTCCTCGTCTCTCCTCTGTCAGCTCCGGGGTTCGCAGTCTGGAGACGTTATGTCTCCAGGTGACAGACCTGTTTCCAGGGTTACGGCGGATGCAGTCTGTGCTTCCAGAGCACGGCTGCCTGCTCGTCTCTCCCGGCAACTACTGGCAGAACCAGCGGGAGCTGTTCGACTCGGACTCCGACCTCCTCAAGACCATCCAGAAGCACGAACCCAAAGGCCTGCACACCTCGGCCACACTGCGAGGTAGGTAGAGATGAGGACTACTGACACGCTCACGGACAAAATAAAGCATTCTGGGATATTTAGTCGAAGGGAGAAGATATGACTTAAGTTTTGTGACTTTTAAAGTTCTTAGAGACGAACAAAAACAGAGCACTTTTAATTCTAAAGTCAAGAAAAGTAAAGTTGACGTTTTTGTGCTTCCATTAAAAATTTGAATCTTTCACTTTTTCTAAATCCTCCTGATGTTTTTCTGTGTGAATCTGTTCTGAAAGGCTCAATGTTTTAAGGCTGAATTTATGTACAGTATTTCTAACAGATGATGAACCTATTTGAACTCCTGACTTAGCGCTGGTGAACATCATCCACTAGTACAATACGTGTGTTGTTGTCAGACTGTTCCTGAAGGTTTTAAGACTTACTCGTGGCACCGTTTTTACATTTTTAGAAATTCTGACTCCTCTGGTTTAGCTTGCTCCTTGTCCCGTGCCGTGAGATTACCCACCAAATCCAGCCTGAACTGTAGGCGTTTTATCGTCTGGTGGAGGCAGCAAGTCTCAGAAATGTCAGAAGTGGAGTTTAGTCCTTTTATTCTCGACTGCCTCGTTGGAAGGAGCCTGCCATCATTCAGCAGGAGTAATTGTAGGGAGTTAGTGAGTGGAAGATTAGTGGTATCAGCAAACTAAGAGGCTTTTATGTTGACGGAGAACATGCAGTTTCATTTCCTTGGGAACTTATTAAATTCCCTGAAAACTTTACCCACTGACATAGTGAACCACATCAGCGTCCCCTGGCTGCTCAAAGCCAGCTCAGCGTTCTGCCTCAACCTCCAGCTCCAGTGATAGAGAGGTGGGAAACTTATTCTGGAGCTGGAGTCAGGAACAGCTCGGCTGCCAGATACAGTCAGACTGATACCGTTGTTCACACTGAGCTGAGGGACGGCCAGTCACACTGCCATGGGAAAGTTGTGAAGTATATCCCAGCAGCCCCCAGCCTCCACAGGGCACCCAGTGTGAGTGTAAGATTAAAAAGGGAAGATGTGAAATTGAGTTGTTAGTTTAGCGTTTCTGCGGATGATCTGATATCGGCACAGAGATCTCAAGCTTTCTAAAATAACAGTGCTGGTTTTGTGTTAATCAGGTTTTACACAAGTAATACACTGTAGTAGAAATGCCAGTGTTTGACAAGTGACTAATGGATGTTATTTGCGCTAATGTGTTGCAGTATGTGTGTGTATTTTGAGAATTATTAATATTGTGTGTGTGTGTGTGTGTGTGTGTGTGTTTCAGACCTGCTGTTTGGCGTCCCTGGGAAGTACACAGGCGTCAGTCATTACAACAGGAAGAGGGTGGTGACGTACACGATCACTGTGGTGTTGTCCAGTTACGATGCGAGGTGAGTTACATGTGCAGTGTAGCGTGTTGGTGCAGGTTCAATTGAAATTGAATAGATAGAGAATGAAAGAGTCGCATTTCTTTTGTCTTTTCTTGTCAGTGTTTTTCCCTTTTTATGTCGCAGTGTAAAGAAGACTGACTTAACGTAACGTCGGCTTTGATAAATGCCCTTTGTTTGTAATTACATTTCTTTCAGGGACATTTTTCTTTACATGTCCCTAACTGGTTTGTTTTCCTCTGAAGCTGCAGGCTGCGTTCATTATGGCTGTGTGCTCACTGTGACTTGTGTAGCATATAGATTCCAAGGCTTAGTTTAACAAGCTTTACTTTAGTCTCTTCTCACTGCATTATAGACTATGAACTATGAGGTTAAGTGCTGGGTTGCTTGACTGAGCTTCTCTTCTTTTACCAGAAGTTTTTGACAGGTACAAATTTAAAGGGTATTTGGTCTGACAAAATCAATCAGTGGGCTGGATCTGCAGTGCCGCCGCCACCGCCGCTGATGATCTTGATGTCTGTGTGTGTCCAGGTTCCTGAGCAGCCTGCGGGCGCGCCTGAAGCAGCTCCACCCGTCGGCCAACTGCAGCCTGAGAGACGACCACATGGTTCACGTCCACTTCAAGGAGGAGATCGGCATCGCTGAGCTTATCCCGCTCGTCACCACATACATCATCCTTTTTGCCTACATCTACTTCTCAACACGTCAGTCCAACTCCCTGTCTCTCTGCTCTGTGTATCTTCTTCCACCATGACTATTTTTTTTTCCTTGTTTGCACAATCGCTCAATCTTTGAAAGGTGCCAAAGATCCAGACTCATGCATGCTGCAACCTTTGTATGTGCACGTGCGTTTGTGTGCCAAGGTTGTTCCTGTCTGGTGCAGGGATAATCCTCACACAGGAACATTGTACACCGCTGCAAGAATGCACCCGGCTAACACCTCAGCAACTTGCCAGTACAAACATTAGTTCAGGCAACAAACACACACACACGAGAAGTACACAAAATTAATATTTACACTCAAGCCGATTAGTCGATTCACATATGGGACCTTGTTCAGCACATTTTTTTCAACTTTTTTCAACTGTAATTTGAAAAAAATAACCAAAAGTTCTGTTGTAGCTGCATTTTTTTGTCATTTTACTTCCATTTATTTCGATTTTTAACACATTTACTTACAAGTTTTTTTATTTTCTAGAATATTTTTGCTTGTCTAGCTTTAAATTACACTCCCTTTATGTTAATCAGTTGCAAAGAACATTGTATAGCTATATCAGGGATTTCAGAATTAGTATTTGAATGCAAAACCCTCTTATGCTTTTTGGCCAATGGAAGATTTCTGAAGGTTAATTAAGTCTTAAAATATTTTTGTGTATTTAATGGTGAATTAGTCTCTTTAAAAAGGAGAACGTCTGTCCTCGTGTTAAATACTTACAATAGTTAATGTAACGGTTGTGTGTGTAGTTACAGTGTCCTGCCCTTAACGTGGCTCCTTTGCTCCCTGCAGGTAAGATTGACATGGTGAAGTCTAAGTGGGGTCTGGCTCTGGCTGCTGTGGTCACGGTCCTCAGCTCTCTGCTCATGTCTGTGGGGCTGTGCACACTGTTTGGACTGACACCCACACTCAATGGAGGGTAGGAGTGCCCTCTCTTTTTCCCCACATACTAATGTTTTGGAAGATTATCTGAGAGATATTGCGAGCAAGAAAAAATTGGTTTGTAGCTTTAAACTGGAAGCAAAAGAATGTGGAGACGAAAATATCTCAGCAATCACTGGATGGATCGGTATGAAATTTTGTACAGACGTTCATGTTTCCAAGAGGATGAATCCCTCTGACTTTAGTGATCCTCTGACTTTTCCTATAGTGCCACATTTTTTGGTTTTAGTGAGACGATCAGACAATTATTGAACGCATTTCCAGGAAGTTTGGTACAGATACTCATGATGCTTTTCATTTAGCATCAAGTTAAAATCTTAATTTGGTTTATGATCAAATACACAGCTAATGACATTTCCATCAAGCCCAGCTGTACTTTGAGTTTAGTGCTAGTTTGTAAATATATGAATGCTAACATGCTAAAGTAAAGTTAAATGGTGAACAAGATACATTGTCATTGCGAGCATGTTAGCATGCTGAGGATTCAGTTCGACCACCTCTGTGTTGCTAGCACGGCTGTAGACTCTTTGTCTGGTTGTCAACATGTATCTTACAACTTGTGTCGCACATGAACTGTTCTTCAGTAGAAACCAGAACAATTCAGTCTCATAAGTCACAGAAAATGAAATGAATTTAGCTTCTGGTTCAGAGTTGAAAGAATTTCTTTATGTGCTGTTAGATCGTCCTCATCATGTCCTCTGACATTCAAATGTATCCTGTTAATATTTACTGCCCCAACCGGCCGTTACTGTTTCATCATCATCTCTTATCTTATTCACAGAAAGCCCAGAACAGGTCTACCTACACTAACACACACACACACACACACACACACACACACACAACACACACACATACACACCAGCTTATTGATTTCCCATTTCCTGCATTGACTTAAATGGATTTGCGTTAATGTTTACAGCAACTTGGCAAAAAGTCAGTGGGTTGGTGTGGATGAAAAAAAAGGGATGGGGGGGCATGGAAGTGGGTGGGGCCCCGTGAGGGGGCGGGCATATAGCCATGTTGACATTTTATGGTCGTCCAATGATTTCAGGAATATTAGAAAGCAGACATCGTGGCGTGATAACGGCACACTGTTGTCCAACCACTGACCACGATCCATGCAAGTCCGCTGTGGGCGGTGCGTGTACCGTGTGTGTTTGCATAAACACACATCAAGGCTGACACAACCAAGCTATGCAAACTTCACATCCAGGCTGCTGAGATAGTGGTAGTGTGTGTGTGTGTGTGTGGGTGTGTGTGTGTGCGTGTGTGTGTGCACGTGCGTGTGTATGTGATAGGTAACTGTGTTACTGAGTGCCTCTGATGTAACGTGCAGAGCTGTTGACTCCTCTGTGACCCAGTTATACACTTACTTCTATAGCACAAGCTTATCTCTACGCTCACACTAATCTCTCTCTACTCTCCATCACACAGATATCCCCGGCAGACAATTACCAAATATTGATAAAGAATTCTGAACATAGGAAAATAAAAAGCTCACATTCACTGTCACTGTGACCAATAAATGACATGATTCACTCGACTTTACTGTCAGTTAACATTGATGGTCACACAGTTCATTCAAAAGCAGCACAGCTTCTGGAGGATTGCGTCGTTGTGGGTGACACACAGTTTTGAAAAGAAATTGATTTCACACAAGTACAAGTCCAGAAAATTAATATTCACTTTCTTAAAGACTTTTATTTCAAAAACTAAAACTGTGCCTGAGTATCAACAGTTATCTCCAGATTCAGAAATGCAGCATCTGAAACACCATTTCCTTATGTAAATCAAACATGGAGTTTTACAATATAATGATTTTCAGAATTAGTATTTGAAGAGAATTATGAAGGTTGAAATATCTATGATTAATTAAAAGTGTTTAGATCAAGTTCAGTGTTTTAAAAGTTTATTCATTCGGGTACAATGTTGAATCATAAAATCTAAATTCTTCATTGAGCTCTTTAACAACATTATTATTTCTCTCTCTTGTAAAACAGGGGGATTAAAACCACAACCACCTCAGGGAGGAAAAATCTTTCCACCGAACTCAGCTTCCACCTTTGCCCTCCTTGCTTGTTGTTCCTTGTAACGTTGATAAAGTGAAACTTACTTCTTTTTTTTCCCCAGTTTGTAACTGTTCTGCTGTTTCCTCTCTGCAGGGAGATTTTTCCTTACCTGGTGGTGGTGATCGGCCTGGAGAACGTCCTGGTCCTCACAAAGTCCGTGGTCTCCACACCTGTTGACCTCGAGGTCAAACTCCGCATTGCTCAGGGTGAGGACAGAGTGTGTGTGTTGACCAGCCATTAGTTTCTGACTCATATGATTTTTTAGTAACCACCAAATACTTATTGCTGTTCTTTTCTGAAGGCGTTACTTCATAAACTGGCATATTAATTATCTGGTCTTTGTTTTTAAACGTTGCTCTGTCTCTCTGCAGGCCTCAGTAATGAGAGCTGGTCTATCATGAAGAACATGGCCACTGAACTGTGCATCATCCTCATCGGATATTTCACTCTGGTGCCAGCTATCCAGGTAACGGAAACACGTTTTGAATCGTTCAATCAGCAGAAACAATGAATAGGAAATAACAGTGGGACAGAAAATAAATACCAACATGTGGTATGAAAACAATAGGGGGAACTATGAGAACATGAGAAGACACATTTCTGTTCCCACCAGGTTTTGTGAGTCCTACTTGTAGAACGTGACAAAATATTAGAGCTAACTCAGAACTGTTAGCAGCAAGCTACTGTGTGAAGCTAGCTAGCTCTTCATCACACCACTATGCTAACACGTGATTAGCTCATTAGCCTGTGCAGTGGTCTGATGTCTCTGTTGGTCCCTGTGTTTTTTCAGGAGTTCTGTTTGTTCGCTGTCGTGGGGCTGGTGTCTGACTTCTTCCTGCAGATGTTCTTCTTCACCACAGTACTATCTATAGACATCCGCCGCATGGAGGTACGAACTCACACACACACACGCCACACACACACACACACGCGCACACACACACACACACACACATCTGGCTTATAATTCTTGAGGGAATCAGTGTGATAATCAAAGACAAAAATCTGAAACCTTAACACAAAGAAAACATGGATGTGGGTCTGACACACACACACACACACACACACACACACACACACACACACACACACACACACACACACACACACAACCTTCCTCATGAGCCGATGCAGGATGTAAAAAGGGGGTCAGGTGGCGGTCACAGGCCCACATACATTCACCACATAGTTTTCAGATTACCGGTTTCCCACATGTGCACTTCTCATTTAAAACCCCTTAATGTTCTACTGTTGGTCTTCTTTTCCTGTCACACACATACTGAAACCTTTCACTGGTGTTTAGCTCAGTGTCTGGCTAAATCAGCATTAACACCATAAACCCATACATTTCCATACACAGCAAAACACAGTGTAAAGTACTCTTAAACCCTTAATACTTTGACGGAAATGTGGTTTATGTAAAATATGTAATTAATGGCTGTACCATTACCATTTTTCTAATTGTTTACAAGATTAAATTGCTTGTTTTATTCCAACTAATGGTCCCAAAATCAATGTATATGCCATGTTTAGTGATATAAAACACTGGAACGTAGCAGGTACTTTGGAGAAGCTTGAACCAGATGAATGAGTTTCACACTTGGCAGCAGAGAAGAAGGATGAATCAGCTGATGATGTTTCTGGCAGGAATCAAACTCCTCCCACTGTTTGGCCTCAGATCTTCACGACTTTGAGTAGAAAAAAATGTGTTTAAAAACCATTTCACGTGAACAAATGTCTAAAACAACATCATTCTCCTGCAGCTGGCTGACTTGAACCGCCGCCTGCCGGCCGAAGCGGGGCTGCCTCCGCCCAAGCCGGGCCCGCTGCGTACACGCGAGGTGCCCCCTCCACCGCGACCCTCCCCCCACACGATCACCCTGCAGACCCCGGCCTTCAGGAACCTGAGGCTCCCCAAGAGGCTGCGCGTGGTGTACTTCCTGGCCCGCACTCGCCTGGCTCAGCGGATCATCATGGTGAGAGATTTGTTTTTCCTTTCTGCGGCGCTTTGCGTGTCTGGACTCGTTGTGTCACCAACCGATCGTTAACATTCATTTTTTCTGCTTTCCAGGTTGGCACGGTGATCTGGATCGGCATTCTCGTCTACACCGACCCAGCCGGGATCCGCACCTACCTGGCCGCGCAGGTATCTGAGCAAAGCCCTCTGGGAGATCCGGGAGGGGGCGGCCTGCCTCCTCACCTGGGTGTGGCCCCCGTCTTCCGTGGAGGAGATCCCACCAGCACCCTCAGTATCCACCCCGCGCCGGATCCGACTCCCTTACCCGAGAACCAATCACAGGGCCACCATGGCTCGGCCAGGGCGGGGCCCCTCCCCCAGCCCCCGCCTGCGGTGCCTCAGATCGCCTGGGGGGCGGAGGACGAGGAGGGTTGGAGGAGACTGTCCTTCAGGCACTGGCCGTCACTCTTCAGCTACTACAACATCACTTTAGCCAAGAGGTGAGAGGTGCAGGAGACTTGTCTGTGTTGATCAGTGTCAGGGACCGAGCAGAGAGACGCAGGTCTTGGGAAAAATAATGTCCATTTTTTATTTACAAAAAGCAAAAAGGAATTAAAAAATACTTCAAAACTATAATTCTGGGCCCATTAAAAAAGGTTGACGCAGTACTCAAGACTGTAAACACAGGGGAGACGTATATAGTGTCTGATCAGGCCATTCAGACACACACAGGGGGATAGACTAAGACACAACCATGCAAACTACAATAACCAGAAAGCATGCCAGCATAGTGCTACACCATATTAACTGTACTGAAACAAATAAACTCAAACAGAATTGTCAAAGTATTAATGAAAAAAAAAAAAAATCAAACTAAAAGACACTGGCCCGTCCCACGGTGCTGGAGGAACATGGTGAAGTCCAATTAGTAATCAGCCCCATTTAAGCAGGTCTGACGGAGTTAGGACTCCAGCAGCAAACCCCAGGAGAGTTAACTAAATGCATACACTTCAAATACATAACTATACTGTCAGATATTGCTAATAAAACTGTACGTTATATCCAACCAAAATCCTGTGCAGTTATTTATCTGTTTGTATATGGACACTTTGAGTGTCATGCTGAGAAAGAAAGAGTCTTAAAGTAAATAAACAAATGAAAAGCGTTACCACCGTTACATGTGTGGCTGCTGCTGCTGCGGCCATCACAACCACTCACAGTGTTTTGAACTTTTTTAATTTAAGATTTAAAAAGTTGTTTTTTTTACCCAAAAACAAATGAGTCTATTTAGATCGACAAATAACTGACAAATGACTGAGTGGATGTGATAACTGGGTCAAGATAACATCAATGAGCATAAGCTCATTTACAAGATGATTTCCTCCTTTTTTAAATCCCTTAAAATCCAATTTTATCCAAAAGAAAAAAAAGGGATTAACACATGGTTTCATTTACATGACTGCTGCTAAGGTTGGAAAAATCAGCTTATTCCACATTGTTTATATATTTATGTTTTATGTGTCATGTTATTCCAGCTGTTCATCGAAGCTTTACGATGTGAAATATTCAAACTCGAGTAGATTTTGTTGCTCAGCAGCAAAGATGAGGCCGCGCAGTAACAGAAGTCACTGATGTGATCGTTTCTATCTAATGACCCAACTAACTTCCCTAAGATGGGGCATAATCAATGAATTCTGATTCTGGTTTTAATGATGTCAAAAGCCAGAAACATGTTTTCAGGTTTTGTGACAGTCTCTCTGTTGCTGTTTGTCCATTTCCCAGGTACATCAGCATCCTGCCCGTCATTCCCGTCACCGTTCACCTGAGCCCCCAGGAGGCCGTCGAGACGCGCCACCCTCAGGACACGAGACATCCTCCGCCATCCATTCCCAAAGTGTCTGCAGATCTACAGACTGACCTCACCCTGTACAAGTCAGTACTCCAACACACACGCACATACAGCACACACCATTCGCACACATTGCTCTACTGTCCCAATGCTTCACACCAGACATCACCACACTGTGGTGTCATGGTACTAAAGCTCTTAAAATGAGTCAGCCCTAATTAAAGAATATGGTTGTAAATATGCAAATAATCTGATCATTGACCAAAATATCTTTTATTTTTTATCAGTATAGTTTTTATGGCTGATATAAACTCATGTTCTTCAGTTTATATCGTTTGTTCAGTGTCTATAAAAGTGTTCATCTCCTTTAACTCTCTCTAACCAGGCTTTTGTTTTTACACTGATTAAAACAGTGTTGAAATGAAAACGAATCTCTATAACCTGCTTTTTTTTTTGCCATAAATTGATCAGTTTGGGAAAAAAAAAAAGTTTATTTGGAAACTGCACCTTGTTTTTAAAGGCCACAGAACTTAAAGCTGTGTGGCCTTTGGGCGTTTCCATCAGGCTGTCACTGAACGACTTGCCCAGTGGACATTGAAACCTCCGGTGAAGTCCCCTCTGCAGCCGGAGCAGTAAAGCAGAGTAGAGTCCAAGGTCGTGTGGCGCTCTCACGTTTGTAACTAGCACAGACTGAAGGCCATCTCTTGACTGGGAACTAATGACACATATTCTGATAAATTATGATTATTTTTCTTTGCTTTCAAGTTGTCGTCACTGAAACGGAAAGTTCTACAGAACCTGTGGGGAAACCTGTGTTTTCTTTCACGGGGTACAATGTTGAGAAACACAGTGTTATAGGAACCTTTCCTTTTATAATAAAAGATGTTCCATGTTTGACGCAGGGATGCATGTGCAAGTGTCAGTGTATCAAGTGTCACCGGAGTGAGTGTTTTCTTATCTGATGCAAAAATAAAGACAAAGAGACAGAACAAAGAGAAAGGCAGGGCTCTTGTTATTTGTACCTTCAGCAATATTGACTCTCTGACTGGACCAGCCTGGTGGACTGGTTGCTTCGAAGACACCAGTTGATCTGTGGTGTAACAACAGAGAGGACGCTGGTTTATCCTGTGGACATAACCAGAACAGTTAAACAGACCAGTTGCTTAATATATATTGTTTGTTCGAGATGTTTCTTGACGGTTTTCCAGTTTTTCCAGCTGCAGAGTTTTTCCAGCTGCAGGGCAGCAAGCTTCTGTAAACGTGTCCAACATTTAATCTAATTTTACTTCACTTTCACTGTACTTGCCTCAGACTGTGTTGAGGGACTTTTTTCCTCTTTATAGTGACAGCTCTTTCTGTCACCACTCTAACAGTTATTTCTGGCTGCGGTGCAACTGGAAAACCTTCATGTTGGAAAGAGCGTTGCGTTACTGTGTTTTCTAGCGCCACTCTTAAAGTGATTGATGATCAGTGTCTGATTTGGAAGCCTGTGAACTAGAAGGAACGATCTATATACTATATTTATCTTAAAAGGAAATTCACGTCTCACACACTTTGTTTGTCAGGTTTCTTTTTTAAAGTTCAGAGTCATTTTCTACTGACATAACATTTTACAATTCATTTATCACCCCACACACTTTCCCTCACTGCACACCAAATCTCAGGGTCTGGAGTTTAGCTTTCAGTGAGCTGGCAGCGCCTTGTTGTGTAAGGCGGCGTGTTGTCACCCCTCACTGCCAAGTGGAAGGTTGAGTTCTTCGTTTCATCTCTGGACAGTAGATACGAAGGTTATCAGCCGAAGCTGGGTCAGGGTCGTGACCTTCACAGCGGGGGAAGTAGCAGCTGAGTTTATGGCTTGTTTAGATGACCCTGAGACGGAGAGAAGGCCAGTGTGATAAAGGCGAAAACATGCTGTTACAACGGGGTCAGAGCAGGTTGCAACACCGTGAGATGCAGGTTTGAATGTGTTCTTGTTGCTTGCAAGTTGTCTAATTAAAGACTGAAATACAGATCAAGTGAAGCTGCAACGTTTATTTGATTTAATTCGATCAAACATTTAACTGGCAACAGTTTTGATTTCTTGAAATACTTTCTGATTCCTGGCCTTTTCTTCTTCTAATCTGTTCAGGTTCGGTGACACTGTGAAGAGTCTGTAGTCAGATTTTCCATAAAAAGTCTGTGTGTGAGTTTCATCTGTTTAAACTGGGAACAGACAGAACCTGAATCTCTGTAAATATTGCAACAAACACGTACACACACGGCCGAGCGCTTCAGCCTCTTAAACACTGAAGGGACACAGTGTGCGTTCCCTTTTTCGGTAACATAAATGTATAACGATAAATAAATCAACCTTCCACATTGTGCCAAGTCACAGCTTTCAACAATTTTTTTTTTTTTTCATTGTTAACACAATATTTCCAGGCACTGACTCAGAATCAGATTTCTGACTGTGTGTTCGTGCTGCAGCTCCATATGCGGCTCGACAGGGTTGATGGAGCTCAGCTGCTGCCAAGATCAGTTTTGATTGGCTCTGGAGTCGAGTTTGAACCGGCCTGAACACACTCGAAGACCAAGACAGAGCTAAAACAGAGTGAATATTAGACTTACATACATCACATGCGACATTAACGCGACTCCAGATGAAGAATCTGTAACTGCTGGAAAACTAACTCATATTCACTTGTTTCCACATCATTCAACGGAAGTTAAATTACGTCTAGAAGATCAAATCATTTTGTTTTGCTCTGGAAAAGGCCAATGAATGAGCTTTTTATGAGTCTTATTAACTTTAATTTACAAACCCTAATTCGTTTATAATTGAGCTTTGTGAGCATAAATAAACAAGTAATTCTTTATTCGTGCTAAAACTTAATTATAAGTGTGATTGCCTGTTAAATGGCTATGGCTCAAGTCCAGACATGCAGCGTGTCACCTCCCAGCTTCCTCTCTGCTGCTTTCTTTTTCTATTTTGAACTGTAAATAGGCAACAAAAAAGGAATGAAAGAAAATGGTTAAAAACAATAAGAACAAAAACACAACTCTCCATCTTAAGTTGTTTCTGAATGACACAGTGTGATGTGCGTTGGCAGGCTGCTGACATCAGGTCCTTGCAGGCTTGTCTCAGAACAGTTTTTATGGACTGGTATTTCAGGCAGAGTGGGGTCACACACCTCCGGCAGGTTTCATCGTCACAGCTCTGCCACATTCCTCTGGAGAGAGCAGAGATGGCAGAGCTGCCTTGAGATGCTCAGAGCCGTCACTTGTCATTTTTTCCCCCTTTTTCTTTGTGTTTTCTCAAACAGAAAAGGCTGAGCACCGTGAATTCATCTTTACAAACACACATGCAGCCAATAGACTCATACTGTCCACAGCAGTGATGAGTGATGAATGTTGAGTGTAGAGATCTGAGAGTGAAGACTGAGTGCGAGTGTTCGTTTTATTATTATTATATTATTATTATTAAAGTCATTGTATTACAGTCATGGACTTGGTTGGTTGCACTGGGCAGTTACACAGTGTAAATGTGCATCATGGTATAAATGTTGCCCATTGTGATGCTTGTCCCTCTTCCTGTCAGGGTGGCAGCTCTGGGCCTGGCGGCGGGCGTCCTGCTGGTCCTCCTGCTCTTCTGTCTCTACCGCGTCCTCTGCCCGCGTAACTACGGACAGAACGGTGTGGCCCACGGGCGCCGGCGCCGAGGGGACCTGCCCTGCGACGATTACGGCTACTCGCCGCCCGTCAGCGAGATCTCGCCGCTGCTGTTGAGGGGCCACAGCATGGTGAGAATGGAAACACATAACACACCGCACACCCGGATCAGACTGGTCAGAATGACAGCTGTCCGTCATCAAACAACCTGCAGTGGAGACTTTGGCTGATTTAAAGCCTCTATGAATAGAATTTGAACATTTCAGACTTTGTTATTTCCAATCAGAAGGTTCAGTCACAGGGTGCTGGCACTAAACAAAAGAATTATCACATGTAGGTTGTAAAAATGTCTTTGTTTTCATCAGATCAAGTCAGTTTTGGTTCTTTCTGTCCCGCAGGACATCGAGTGTTTGGCCAGCGACGGGATGCTGCTGGCGAGCTGCTGCCTGGCCGGACAGATCCGTGTCTGGGACGCTCAGACTGGGGACTGTCTGACCGTCATCCCGAACCACGGGTGCGACAGTTTGTCCATAATTTATCAAACCTTTTTTTAAAATCTCCGTTGTTGACCGAAGCAAAAAGTGATTTCCGTTGCCGTCTGCTCCACACCCACTGATTTTATTATTTTATACAATTCATGTTTTCAGAGCTAAATAATTAAAAATAACGATCTCTTTGATAACCCAACCAAGACCAGTGTCTTTTTCTATCTAATTTAGAAAATTCAGATAATGATAAAAAGGCTATTTGCTCGTTTACAGAAACCCACAACATAAAGAAACATTTTTGACGAGGATCCCTTTACATTATTATTTTATTCTTATGAAAGAATTGTGACAAAGATATGAACATTTTATATTTCATAAATAAACCTGTGCTCTCTTGTGGTTAAACCATGTGATGGTGACGTCAGTAGATATTTCTGTTCCCCATCAGCTCACATATATTGATGAATAATATCAGACAGATCCATTTATCTCTATAACTCTTATGATAAGTAATATTTGATGAAGCCTTGTAACTAACACTAACTGAGTACTGTGTCTCGGTTTCAGGCTGAGGCGGAGCAGCAGCAGCAGCGGTGGCTGCTGGGAGCAGCGGGATGGCTGGGATAGCATGAGCGGCGCCGCAGACCCCGAGGGTTTAGGCTCTGAGGGCTGCGACCGCTCCATCGGCGGTGAAGGCCTATCGGAGGACGAGGGCTACCCGCTGAGACGCCGCACCGCTCCCGCCCGGCCCACCCTGTTCACCGACCAGCCCGATCTCACCCCGCTCATCGACACCAACTTCACCTGTCAGCCGCCTTCGCACCTCTCCACGCCACCCAGGACAGGGTTTGACTTTGGAGGTCTGGTGGAGCGCGCCTACATGGAGCACGAGCCCCCCTCGCCCTCTGCCTACCCCTCTCCTTCCTCAGCCTCTTCCTCGCCACCCTCAGGAGCTAAACTCCAAAGAAGACCCAGCTTAGGGGACGCCGCCGGCCCCTTAACCCAGGAGAGGGCCTCTTCAGCTGGGACGCAGGCGACGGCGGACTGGGAAAGCTCCGTCTGGGCCATGGAGCTGAGAGGAAATCTGATAGCTGCTGGGAGGAGCAGCGGTAAACTGGAGGTGTGTAAAATAATGTTTGTAAGTTTACATTTGGATGCCTGAAGTGTTTGTTTGTACACAAAGCAAAAAATGGATGATGATGATGATGATATTTTGTTTTGTCTTGTGTTCACTGTGCGTCTGGGGACAGATCTAACATTGTGATGTCATTAGCTAAAATGAATACAATTAATTACTGTCCACTTTAAAACGGGTCTAAATGTGGTTTCAGCTGTGGGATGCCGTGGAGGGGTCGTTACGTTGCAGTAATGAAGACGGCGTCTCGGGGATCACGGCTCTGGCCTTCCTCAACAACAGGTTAAACACACACACACACACACACACACACACACACACACACACACACTAAAACACTTGGGTTGTTTGTGTGTTTGATGGAGATCTGAATCAGTTTTTGAAATGCTGGGTTTGGAGTTTCCGACTTTACTGCTGCTGTTCGTCGACATTTCATCACAATTTTTAAATTGAATTTTTCTTCATATATCACAAGCAGATTACATTAAAACTGTCTGGGGTATCAGCCAGTTGCCTCTAAGTGAATATAAACCTAATTACAGCTAATGTGTACACCTGAAGTGAGACGTAACATGAATCCCTACACTGACGGTCTCTGGATATAAGCTCGGTCTCGCTGCACCGTGAAACCTGTCGTGTACTTGGTCCTGAGACGCCATGTTTCTCCTCTTCCTCCTCAGAATCGTAGCGGCTCGACTGAACGGGTCTCTAGATTTCTTCACTGTTGAGATAAACAAACCTCTGGGTCTGCTGCAGTACAGAGGTGAGACTCAACATCACATCTGTGTACAGATGTTTCACTGCCAAGTAGTGTTTTTATTTTGACCAGTGAGACTCTCTCAGACACTGAAAGTCTTATACGTTTCACACACCACACCCTTTTACATTTCCACTTAAATAAAGATTAAATAGGAGAAGAAATTGGTCTCAAGATTCCCCCGATACTTTATTGATAAAACTGCGTGTCCTCCTCCTGCAGGTGCCCCTGGGCGGGGCAGCATGCCTCCGTCTCCCTGTTACAGCAGCGAGGATGTGATCAGCCTCCAGCTCACGCGCTCCATACAGTGCGCTCACCAGAAGCCGATCACGGTGCTGCGAGCGGCCGCCGGGAGGGTCGTCACCGGCAGCCAGGACCACACAGTCCGGGTAACAGATGTGTTTCCTGTTTTTTACCCAGAGTTCCTGAGAAGGAAAAAAGCATCAGAGTCCTTGATCGTGTAGATTTAGTTTCTTTAGATTTACAACAGTTTAATCACATTCCAAATATATGACAAGCTGATTAATAACATCAAACATGACTAGATAAAGACGTATATGTATAAAACCTTACAGCTCCTGTCTCTGTGATTGTTTGTCAGGTTTATCGTCTGGAGGACTCGTGCTGCCTCTTCACCCTGCAGGGTCACTCTGGAGGGATCACAGCCATCTACATAGACCAGGTCAGTCTGACACCCTCCCTACAAACACACGTAACACGTATAATAAAATGCATCTGTCTCGGTGAAGCCTGTAGTGTCCTGCGGTCATGATTTCCTGTCTCTCTCTCAGACGATGGTTCTGGCGAGCGGCGGGCAGGACGGCGCCATCTGCCTGTGGGACGTCCTGACTGGGAGCCGCGTCAGCCATGTTTACGGTCACCGTGGCGACGTCACCTCGCTGGTCTGCACCACCTCTTGTGTCATCAGCTCAGGACTGGATGACCTCATCTGTATCTGGGACCGCAGCACAGGGATCAAGCTCTACTCTATACAGCAGGTTCTGTACATGTGTGGTCTGCTCTCATGTCTGATCCTTATATATATGATTCCCCACCTTTTAACACAGACTGTTGTCTTTATGCCCCGCCCATTCGTCTAATACGTCTAATATCTAAAATATACGGTAAAAAATGAAGCAAAGATTAGAGAGAAATGTACAAACTATTTTGGTAGCAGAATGTTAATTTCCTACCCTGGCCATAGTCTTGCAAACCTTTATTTATCTAAAGGCCAGTCATATTCTACAGTGTTGTTATTGTCAAATAATCCCATGTGAGGCCCGACACCTACTGGTTCTCACTGAACATACATGTTCAACAGTCGCCCACAGATGTATACTTCTGGAAAAAAAGCTTTGAGAGTGAATATTCGGTGGGGACTATTTTCAGCTGCAGATGAATACATGTTCTGTGCTCTAGTGGGTGTTTCCAGCAGCAGGACGGTGTATGTGGGATTCAGTCCAAATAAACTACAGTGCGTGTGTTCATGGCGATGAAGGAACATGTGTCCCAGGTTAACAGTGAGGCTCACTGATGTGTTTTTGGAAACTGCATCACAGAGGAACAAGAAATACATAAACTAGTGTAGGATACATACATTTTTGACTCTAGTCTCTTCATGGGATTTGTTGACAAGAAGAAAAACACAGGATATTGCCAGATTTATCCTTTAAAGAATGAACCTAATCTACTCATCTAAAATCTATTAATGAACCTAATCTACCTTAATCTACTGTCTCCTTGGGTTTTTCTTGGGACTTCCTGGTTTATTTATTTGATCACCTCCATATTCAAGTGGAATAATTCTGAATTCTCACAGCTTTACGGGAATGTACTTAAGTTTCCTAAAACGATTAGTTGATTAATTTATACACTGAGAAACACAAATGAATGCTGTCAGTATTTGATCAATAATTTAAGTCATTCATTCAGCAAAATGCCAAACGTACACTGGCTCCAGCTCCTGAGACGTGAAAACTTGATGTTTTTTCTTTTATATAATTGGAAACTTTGGTTTGTACGTCGGATGGAAAACGCAAACGCGTCGTCTTTGGCTCTGGGAGCTTGTGATGGAACGTGTAAATTCGAGATATAATAAAATAGAATAATCTCTATACTGTCCCTGGTGAGTTGGTCGACCTAACCTCTTCCTCTCTCCTCAACAGGAAGTGGGATGCGGGGCCAGTCTGGGAGTGATCTCCGAGTCCCTCCTGGTGACGGGGGGCCAGGGCTGCGTCTCCTTCTGGGACCTGAACTTCGGGGACCTGCTGCAGACGGTCTACCTGGGCCAGAGCAGCGACGGGCAGGGCGTCCGGCAGCTGCTGGTGCTCGACAACGCCGCCATCGTCTGCGACTTCGGCAGCGAGCTGAGCCTGGTGTACGTGCCCTCGGTGCTGGAGAAACTAGACTGAGGGAGGGATGGACGGCAAAGGTCGATGATGATGATGATGGTGGGAACACTCACTGAAAAAAAAAAACATGCATCAGAACATCCTTTTCCTCTTCATCATTTCTACTTTCCCACTTTCTTTTGCTTTTTTTTTTTTTTTGTTGTTGTTGTTGTTTCTGACACCGGGACGAGACACGATCATTACACCGGTTTCTTTGTGCACATGAGGCTTTTTTTTTTTTTTTTATAAGGGTGAGATGATTTTAGTGCACGCCTGGATGCAATGAGGAAGGAAAATCTGAACACTGTGCAACCTGCTGCATTTTATCGGACGGGGACCGGCCCTCGACACTGATGAGCTGACATTTAACGAGGGTCATGAGGTCCGTTCAAGAAAAGCTGGATGTTTCTCACCAGTCACCAGTTTGTGCTTTTCTTTTCTTTTCTTTTTTCTTTTTTGGTGTGTGTGTGTGTGTGCAGGCGTGTTTGTTTTTGTGGCTCTGCCCTCTATGCTGCTGATACGGGTGGGGCTTCACAGTAACCCCCCCACCCGCCCAGAGAGGAAGATAAAACTGTCTCCTTATTTTTTAATATTCCTGCTGCCTCGTTCGCTCGAGAGCAGCGACGGCGAGCTCGACGGGTTTACAAGCCTGTTGGGATGAGCTGAGCAGTTATACATAAATGTGTGTGTGTGTGTGTGTGTCTTGGAGATTGAATGAATGAATGAATGAATGAATTTAGGCCCTTTTTTTATGGCAAAACACTGCTGAGAACAAAAAAACTGATTGGTTATGAGTGAGATGTGTGTGAGGGAGAAGTGATGATTACTGTATAAAGTGAACCTCCAGCGGGGGCTGTTTTTATATGTATAAATCTATTATTTATTAGCGGTACATTTTTGAATAACAGTTTGTTTATGAATGGCTAATCCTGGCTCTTAAACGAGAATTTAATAATGCGGAGATAAATGTAAAGATGGTGATTGTCTGGGTTGGGGCACTGGTTATCAAATGATTATTCGTAATATTGAACTGGAAACACTGAAGTGTTTGTTTTTGTGAGGTAGGGGGCTGAAGGGGGAGAGGTTCCTCCTTTGATCCCAGCCTCGGCCTCTGATTCTGGGGTTACTGATGCTGTACGAGGGGCCCCCGTGTGGCCCCTCTCTCCCCCGTGTGCTACACCTTCATCAGGCTACCTCCATTTTACAAACTGCTTGAATTTTTTGGACGACAATAGCGACGTCACCCTGCACAGGCGTCGTGTTTACATTGGCTACCGTATTTTCTTTTTTTTTTTTATAAATTGTGCCCTTTAGAGATTCTTTTAAAAATAACGGTTATCTACAACTGGTTCAACTTTTAACAGTTTCCATTTTTGCTACAAACGGTGACAAAAACTTACTTCACAACGTCCAACATCGGATCTCACAGTGCGTTTTCGTCATTATTTTTGTCATTACCATGTTGTTGATGCAGACTTGAGGAGCTGTCTTAAAAACCTGTTCACCTCTTTCTGCGGGGGGTCGGTGAAGATGTGGAGGAAGGCAAGTCAGTTTATCCACTGTACCCACATAAAGACTTGGTGTCTCTTTAAGTGTAACATATAATATGCTCCGTGGTCCGGTTCTGTTAGACAGTGTTCAGAGAGAGAGGAGGGGGGGGGGTATCATTTGACAAATTAACTACTGGATTGGATTAGAACAGCAATCATTAGTGGATTAATTGATCTACAGGGAACCCAACTATTTTGATAATCAGTTCATCCTGCAGGTCATTTTTCAAATGTGACAATTTGCTGCTTCTCCTTGTCTTACATGGTATTTCAAATGTTTTTGGACTGCTGTGCTTTAGTAAATTGTGATGGAAATTTTCCGCTGTTTTCGGATGTTTTAATAGATCAAACAGATTAGAACCCAACCGATGCTGAATTTTCAGGCCGGATACCGATTTCAGGGAGTAAAAAAAAGTTCCTACACGTGTGTGTATGGCGTGTCGTCAGGATAAGGAAGCAGTGCTCGACCAGTTGAAGCTAAAGATAGTCTCTTATATAAACATATGTGCTGATACTGATATATCTGTGACAGTGAGTGTTAAACCCCTGTAACTTGTGGAAATATTTTCTATCAATTAGAAGATTGCTAACTGACATCCTCTAATTTGCTAATTCAGTTAGCGAGTTTCATAAAAAAGGTTCGTCAGGAGCCGGTTTCACAAAGACAGACTATAGTTTAGATGTAACAAATAGTCAGATTTCAAGTAAATGTCTAAATTCATCTGTTGCACAAAGCAGTTTAGACCTAGACCATCTTAAGCTGGACTGTAGTACAATGAATTCTGGGTAAATAAACAAGTAAAAAAAAAAAAAAAACGGCAGCTGAGCTCTGTTTACCCCAACAGAAAGTGTTTGTCTTCTGGAAGAATTCAACAATTACAAGGACGTTTTACTTGAAGAGTGAAACAATAAAAAGAAAAATCTGATTTTGGTCTCTAAAAACTCTTTCCCTTCTCTTTGCTCTCTTCATAACGATGTTAGCAAACCACAAATTATGAGCCATGTTTTCCTTTATTTTGTCGTTGAGTGCTCCTGGTCAGTGGCGGTGTCATTGCTTGTTACCATGGTAACATTGGGGCCTGAGTTAGCCTGGGGGAAAAGCTGTCTAATGTTTTTTTTTTAAGTTTAAAATTAGTCTGTCTTTATTTTTGTGATGCGACCAATTTAAGACCGGACCAACACAACAGACCAGTCTGAAATATCTTTGTGAAACTGGCCCCAGATGAGATAAAAATGAACTACTCATGGTGTAATCCAAACTGCACGTCGTTAGATCTTATTTAAGTCGGTGCCTGAACTTCACCTCCTCCCTCTGGTAACCTGCTGAGAGAGTGTAATCCTCCAGCTTTAAGACTTCTCCCTGTTTGACACCAACAACATCCAGAATGTATTTTCTCCAAATCATCCACCATCTACTGTATCTGCGTCTGTTGAATGTAGTCCCCAGAAGGTGTGACCAACAAACCTGTTCAAAAAAAAAAAAACAAAACAAAACAAAAAACAGCGACTAAATCCTTCACAGTATCGCATCGCAACACTAATTCAATGCACTGTTAACCCTCTCTGACGCATATGCTCACACACACTTGGCACAAATGCGAACATCAGCTTACGCACAGGAAACGTGGACGTACAACAAGTAGACATGAAAACCAAGTTCACACTGATGAGGGTCACAGGTCTGGTTTCACAGGGATGCAGCATGGACTAGTTTCTGTTCTGCACAAAACAAGCAGCTGAAAACGACAACTGTTGACCTGCAGTGTCAGTATTCACATTGTATACGTTTAGAGATACCGTTCATTCAGCAGGAAGCAGACCTGTGATCTCCCTGGCTCTGTAACCGTGTTAATGTTTTAGCTTTGTGTTTTCTGTTGTTAACGGTAGTCGAGAGAATTTTAGAAACGGAAAAATGTGTAGCTTTTAGATTTTGCCTTTTCAAACTTCTTGTTTTCTAGCAATGTGAATTTGAGTTCAAGCTAAAGTTAGACACTTTGGGGAAAAAATGTTTTTATCTACTTCCCGGGAGAGAGTTTAACGAGGAGATCAAAACCACGCTGTGATACAAAGCTAACGGTTCCAGGTAGCAGCTGGTAGGTTAGCTTAGCACAAAGACCAGAAACAGGAGGACACAGCTAGCCTCTGTCTTTGCCTCATGTATAAGTATTCATTCAGCTCACAGAGGTGACAACTGGTTTCTCTAAAAGATAATTGACTTATCTAATGTTCTTAAAGTGTTTTCAGAATCCTCAAAGACTCTTCTAATCATCTGGATGAAAAAATATTAAGTCTGCTGCTCGACAATAAAGATTTTTAACTCCCAAGTTACAATCCTGTGTCCTGGCCAAGCAGCCAATGAGCAGCCATCTTTGTTTTGGTCAGGAAACGGCGGCACAGAGTTAAAAATCTTTTCTTTTCTTTTTTTATCACAGCAGCAGACTGAATATTTTTTCATCCAGATGATGAGAAGTGTCTTTGAGGATTCAAGAGATGACTTCTGAACAACTGTAAGAGCTTTTAAAATGACGTTGACCAAATGACCAAACATCACTGGTTAGTTATCCTTTACAGAAACCCGGACATGAATATATGCAGATACATGAGAGGCACTAACTGGGGATAGTAAACAGCTAGCTCGGCACTGTTGAACGAACTCTAATTAACCTAACAGAGCTTTCATTTGTTTAATTAATACAAAACCTGAAGTGTAATATTTTATTTTTATGTTTTACAGGGGTTATATAATGGACTTTTTCTTGGTCTGACAAGTTGCCAGGCAACTGTAACGTTATTAGTCGCAGCCAAGAATTAGCCAAGCACAAAACTGCAAATTCTCATTTTTACATTTGAGAGTTTATTCAAATTAAAGCAGCATGTTAGCATTTAGAATAGCTACTCTAGCTGTTTTCCTGTTTGTAGTTTTTGTTATTCACTTACCAGCAGGTGTTACACTATTTTCTGTTAAAGGCTGACTGCATGGATGTTACTCTGGTGGTTGGAATTACTGACATCAGTCAAAGTACATGACAATATTTAGTTTCCAGGCGCAGTAGGTTTCTGACACAGGTCTTCAGAACTTGTGACTGTTATTCTGCTCTGCTGCTATTGACCTATACCTGGACACTGCTGCATTCAGTACTTACCAGGTACGTGAGATTTCTCTCACCTTCGTGAAAGACTGAGTAACACCACACAGCTCTGTCAGGGGTCAACAGAAGCACAGCAGAACGAAGGTCAAAGTCTTCAGAACTTGTGACCCTAATGTGCCTGGAAATTGTTGGTCTCCCTTCCCACCAGGTTCACACACTGAATATGCAACAACCACGTGTACAGAGTAACATCCATGTAGCAGCGTCCATGAATATGGTGTCACACTGGCTACAACTTCATATGACGCAAGAGTGCTGTCAGTCTTCTCACCCGCTGAACTCTGTCTGCTAGAAAGTGAATAAAATAATTTCCCTAAATGTTAAACTATTCCTTTAAAGGAAGGAGGGAGGGTCGGTGTAGCAATTTCAATTGAATCTTAGCTTCTTATGAATGTTTTGGTTCATTGCATATGGACTTGGCCTTGTAACAATCCATATCCAACAGTACTTTGTGAGGTCATGAATACGGTTTTCCCAGTTTATTGAAGTAAACCATGCTTGTTGTTGCTGTTCAGGATCAAACATACCTTTTCATCCTGTTGCTTTCACTCGTGCAGCTCTCACTGCACCATATCAGGAGTCTGTGGTTGCAGCCTTGACCTCCGTTTCTCCTTTTGAGTTGTTAAAGCAGGGAAGAAAAAAAAAAGGAACGATTGTGTGGCAGCATCTTCACAATAAAAAGGCAGAAATCAGATATTTGAACACATGGTGGTCCACATCTGATCCTCCACCAGCTGCCTGAACCAGGAGAAATCATAGTCCGTGTTATTTCTCACGGTTTAGACCTCGGTCAGGAAAATCAGAGCTGTGACCAAAACAATAAATAAATCTATAACTCCCCATGTCTGCTCCTTTCCCCCCCTCCAGCCTCCTCCCTTCATTGGCAGGCTACAATCTACGCAGGATGTAGTAGTGGAGGTAACTTATTTACTATTTTGTAACACAAAAAAGCGCAAGACTTTGTACTAATTTTCAAATAAAGAGGCTTTGATACCACACAGTTGTCTGTCTACTGGATTTATTTGATCTTTTTTACAATAATGAATGATTAGTGACATTTTTTTATTTTTGGAATACTAACTTTATTTAAGATATTTACAGTGTTACAGACGAAGAAAAATAATCAAACTTGTTAAGACGTGCTGATTTGTATGATGCTCGGTGTTACCATGACGACTGAGTACACGCACTGATTGAATTGGGGGGGTGTGTGGTTTTTTTTTTGTGTCTTAAAAAATAGCTCCACCCAGCTCCTTCAGCCTGTCTGCTTCAGCTCCACTCATCCGTTATTGCAGACATTAAAACGATCGCAGACCAGCGCAGAAGGGAGCAGCCGAACATCGTCACTACCTGGTGATGCCTTGACGAGGCTGTGATAATGGAGTGCATGCTGGGAGTTTTTTTGTTGTTGTTGTCGTGCCCAGATCTGGTGCTAGAAGTGCAGAACAAGTTCCATCCATCACATACATGTAAAGAAAAGCAGCAGAAAAGCGACAGGAGGAATGAACGGATACGAGACGAGTGCATAGTGATCTGGTCCCAGAAGCCGCCGGTGATGGAAGGAGAAGCGAGTGTGTTTGTGTTTCAGTGGAAATTCACCAAACTTCAAAATTGAACCCCTACCATCTGCCACCAGGCACATCTTGGTAATCTACACCGCTAACACGTCACCAGCTTTCCCAGGATTCAGCGTGTTTTTTTTCTTAAAAGCGAGATTAGAAAGCTACAGGCCTCCGCGACGCCTGGTGGTGGAGTGAGACAAAGGCAGCGTGCCGTGGACTCGTCTCAGTGCTTGTTGAGGCTCCAGAGTGGGTCCAGGCTACTGAGCGGGTCGTCACCTTTTTCTTCTCGAGTCCCGTGGAGACCCTGACCCTCTGCCGGCTGCAGGAAGCTCTGTTTGGTGACCCGCTGCTTCCCTTTCCCTCCTCCCTCCATGGAGAAGGCCTCGGGCGTCAGCGAAGCCAGCAGCTCCAGAGACGAAGGAGCAGGAGCAGAGGAAGCAGGAGGCGGGCTGATGCTCGGCGCAGCCTCTGGGACCGGCTGGTGGTTGGCTGCTGGAGGGGAAGGGGAGACGGCATCCAGGCCGTTGGGTGGGGGTGGAGAGTGGGCAGGGGAGGAGAGAGGCGGGCTGAAGGAGGAAGGGGGCTGGGCGTCTGTAGGGTGACAGGGGTCCTGGAGCGGCTGGATGTCGCCCAGAGAGTCGAGGTCAGGTAAGAAGGTGCCGACCTGCTCCTCCAGGCCACACTGGGCCTCCATGGCCGGGTCTGTGGCGCTGGGTGGCCGGATGCTGAGCTTGGCGATGGTGGCTTGGATGGAGCTGATGGGCATGTCGCCGCCGAGGACGATATCCTGCTGGGACTCCTGTCTCAAGTAAGGCTGCAGGGAGACGGCGCAGAGAAGAGAGAAATGTTCCGATTAAAAAAAAACAAGACAGAAGAGACACTCAGGGAAATGAAAGAGCCTCTAACTACTGAAGTGACAGCAGTACCTCATCAGACCAGAACTCGTAGAATTCCTTTGGAACAATCAGGTGAGCAGAACGGAAGCAAATACATTCAACATCAAAGCTCAGATGGAAACGGTTAAAGAGACTGGAGCTACCAGGGAACAAATATTCAAACACTACACTATGGTCATTCTACTGCTCCATTCTGTTTCTACTTCTTCCTAACAGTCGCCATTTTCAATTACATGTGTAAAGTATAACATCAAAGGGTTAAAGGTTAACACAAATTACAAAAAACATTTTAGTTTCTGGATTTAGGTGACTATGATTTGAAATGATCGTCTACAATGTAATGTTTTGTTGGTGGTGCTCATAACATTGGAATATTTGTGTGGAAAAAAATCAATAGCCACATCTGTTCCAGATGTTTTGTTAGCTTGAATTAAGGGTAAAATATTTGATATATAAAATAAATAAAAGTGTCAAAATGAATTGATAATGAAATTTGTTCCAGTTCCATTTACCTGTAATTAACAACATGCATGTCCAGACTATTAATAACAACAAACTGTCCAGCTTCCATTACTGACTTTTCATTCTACCAGCACCTGAACATAAGCACAGGAAGGTAAGTACATGATATCTCCTGACTTTACAAGATCACATGGAACATTTCACTGGATCACTGGGACACTGAGGGTCAGTTCAGTTCTCAAACAACACTTTGTGGTGAGTTTTCAGAGTACACACTTGCAGCAGACGCTGGCGAGTCCAAACCCCAGTGTCACTAAAGCTATTTAACTGTCTAGTGCACCTGGAATGAGTTCTGGACCAGAAGAGTGACAAACCTTTGTGGCTGCAGAGTTGGTGTTCTTGCTGCAGGTGGCAGTAGTGATGCCGTGGCGCTGCAGGACGTGCTCGGCGTGTTTCAACACGGCCTCATAGCAGAACTTCAGGTGGAGCTGGAGACGAGACGCGGAGGAGGAAGTTCAGTGACGACACATTCATCGCAGCAGGTGTTTCAGTTCATTATGTGTTTTATATGTAATGTTAATTTTATTGTGTGTGTTGTTATTTTTACAGCAAGACAACCACAGGATTCATCTGTGACAGAGCAGCTGTGTTATCAGCACAAGGTGTCTCAACACACTGCAGTCACCTTATTAACACTATCTCTAAATTATTATTCATATCATGTGGGAAACGGGACATCTTGGAAATGCAAATCAAATTAAAAATGTAGGCGAGTGAGCCTCATCTGCTGAACATCTGGAGTATGAAAACTAACATGAATCACACATTACCCTCAAACACAACAGCAGATTTCTGTGTATCTGACCTTCTCCTGCAGCATGTTCTTCCTCTGTTGCCTCATCTTCTTTACCAGCAGTGGGAGGTCTGGGATCCCGTTTCCCGCCTCCAGCTCCTGCAGAGCGGCGTACAGCAGACAGAAGGCGCCGGTGCGTCCGACGCCCGAGCTGAGGCAGAAAAACGTACAGCCTGATTAATCACACTGACCCTGTAGCACCTACCGCATCACTGAGGAGGTAAGGTGAATATCAAGTAACAAAACCCACTGGTGCACTGAAATCTGCAAACTACATAATGTATGGAAGCGTTTGATTCTTATGAAAGCTTATGGACAGTGCAAGAATAAGATCTTATTGATTTACTAGATTTTAGGTATTTTTGCTTTGTTCAAGTTGTTTAGGTTCATTCTGGATCAAATCTTCTATATTATTGTATAAGAAATGTATTTGTAATTTTATAACTGTTTAATTCTGATTTGTGGCACATTTAGTGTCATTAGCCTCATGCTGTAACGTTGCTGTGAACACTTTGACTTTATTAACTAATTGACTTTATTCATTAAAAAAGGTAAAAGTCAAAAAGGTACAAAACAGTGTTACAAGAAATGAAGCTGAAATCTTCCCACCAATTACTCCTGTGTTGGCCACTGAGTTTAATGCAGGCGTTTCTGGGTTGAGACCAGTTGTCGGAGGAACTCGTATCATTGCGTTGCGTTGCGTTGCGTTGTGTTGTGTTGTGTTGTGAACGTGCTCTTGTTTTTGGTGAAGTAAACATTTCTGTTGGCAACCTCTCGTGATAGTCCACGACACTCACACACCACAGGGTGGCAGCGATGCACCACAGAGCTGTTTGCTGACTCCCTGGTCTTTTTTTTTTTCCTTTCTCTACATCGTGGTCTCTGCAGCACTGAAATCACAGCACGTGTTTCAGGAAGAGACTGTAATGAATCCAGTGGTGGAGCCGCTACCAGTCTGTAATCTGTAATGTTATTTTTATACAGGTTAAATAAAATTTCACTGCATCTATACCTTTACTGCACCTTCTTCTTTTATACTTTCTGCATGATAAAAAAAGCTGCAGAGCTGAATGACATTTGATCTGTTTTGACTTGTGACACATTGTTTAAGTGGTGAAACATTTAGTCACATTGGTTTTTCCTGGCTTTCAGAAGTATCTTCTACCTGTGACTCTACAGTAGTCTACAGTAATGTGGCAGTGATTGGGGCCTGGGGACGGATGGGTAGTTTTTAATGAGCCGCTCTGAGCAGCTCATTAAAACTAAAACCAAAGAAATGACTGAAACTAGTTGATTTGAATCTGTGTGAACTGAACTTTGACCCCAGCTCCTGTGAAGTGTGAACTTGAACAACACTGAACACCGAAGGATCAGCTGCAGGCTTAGTATTAAACTGTCTATAGATTACAGCAGTGAGACTGAAACCTCATTACAACTAATTATGGTACATTTGAATGGATTCATTTCTAGTGACTTGGAGTAAAACCAAACTTTTAATTATTTTTGCTGACAGGCCTTTATAACCTTCTTAATGACCCATCTGGATCCCTGCACCTCGCTCTTTTAGACTTATCGCCACAGCTTTGACCATATTATAAATGTGTTGTTAAACTTGACATCATTTGCGATATGCCAGTGCTATTAAATTGCATTAGAGACAGGGCACAAACTGACACATAAATCCCTAAGTTCACCACTTGCTCCTCAAGACGCTTGTAGAATAAACCAACCAGCTACTTGCACCTTAAACATCAATGGGCTGCAGGCTGGTTTTAACCTCTGTTTTAAATATATACTATGCCAGACTTCATGGCGCACACACACACACACACACTCACCTGCAGTGCACCACGACAGGTGTGTGTAAGGGCCTCTGGTGGAGGTAGTGTCCATGAACCTCCTGGATGAATCGCAGCAGGTTGCTCTTGCTGTCAGGAAGACCGCTGACGAGAAACATGGAGAAACGATGAGTCGAACCTCTTTGACCTCAAACATGATCAGAGTCGTTTGTTACTTCACAGGAACTAGTGACTTACAGCTCGGGCCAGGAGGTGAACTGGAGGTGGACGACGGTGCGCTTCAGGCTTTGGTCGCGGTACTGCAGGCTGATCATGCGCTCCACGTGCGTCGGCGTCGTCTTCTGCGTGGTCAGGCTGAGTGTGATTGGTCCCTGAGAGAGCTGCTGGCCGCGCTCTGTTGGGAAGTAGCGCAGAACTTTTCCCTGGAGAGAGAAGGAGAAGACAACATTAAAAACACAGAGAGGTAAATTAGATGAACTGTGGGTGGAGTGGGTTTCTGTAGGAGCTGTTATCAAACAATACTTGATAAAAACTAACTGGTTATCAATGTGTGATCCTCATACAAACCAAACAATTTTCAGTATTATGTCTGCATGTTTTTCACTGATGCAATAACACATTAGAGATGATGTAAGAAAATGTAAGAGAAAACAAATTCGAAGAAATCTAAGACTAAAAGTTTATAGAAATCCATGTGAATTTTCTATGTTAAATCACTGTGTAAACTAAACTAAAGTAAACTCAGTACCTTATCCAGCTCCGGCTCTGAAACCAGCATGACTATCAGTGACACCTTCTGCTCATACACCATCAGCCAGAAGTCTGCGGCTGTGCCGGTGAGCGGAGCCTGTGTGGCGATAAGGCGCGGGCAGTATGGCGACAGGTCCTCCACGTAGCTGGCGTTGATGTAGTCGTCTTTGCCCGATTGCAGTACCACGCGGTTGAGGTCGTAGGGCATGACATCCTGGTGACGGTTTTTCATGGTGTAGCAGCGGGCGATGGCGATGGAGAGCTGGCGGGCGTCCTTCTCCTGCTGGTCCTGCAGCTCTTTCCAGCGGGCGTCCAGCACCGACAGGCCACCCTCGGTCTCCGAGGGGTGCTCCAGGGAGTCGACTTGGGCTCTGTAACGTTCCAGTTCACTGTGAAGCCGGGCGACACGCTCCGGAGCTTGGTAAGGGTCGCCCTGGATCAAGAGAACTCCCTGTGAGCTCTTCTTTCGACGCTCGCCATCCTGCGGGTCGGCTTTAGTTGGCTGGAGGACGTTGGTGGGGGCCTTGGTGCCTCCTGGTTGGCTCTCTGGGCTCGACGAGAGGAGGTCGTCTGTGCTGGAGTTCTGCCGTTGAAAAAGCGACGTGGAGGGAGAGACAGTAGAGGGAGAGGGAAGAGTGGGTTGGGCTGTGCCTCCGGGGGTGGGGGTTGGTGTGGGTCTCTGCTGAGGGTTCAGCCCTAGAGAGGTAGAACCTGGAGAGGGGGACGGAGAGGGGGAAGGAGACGGGGAAGGAGGGACCGCGTTGGGTGCTTGAGCCGTTGAAGGACCTCCAGCTGAGGGCTGCATCATGTGCTGTGTTGGGGGGACGTGAGGACCATGTGGGCCCATGGAGGTGGGCTGCTGCGGGGCACTTGGAGGTATGTTTGGTCCTGGAGCTGAAGGGTACATAGTAGAGGGTTGAGGATGGGTCATGGGGAGAGGGGCCTGAGGCTGTTGGGGAGCCGCGGGCTGTGGTGCCAGGGGCTGCTGGGGCATCATTGGAGGCCCTCCTGGGTAGCACACTCCCCCAGAGTGAGGGGGCTGAGCCTGGGGTTGGCTGGGCATCCGCATGGGCTGCTGGGGCATGTTTGGTACAGGGGGCTGTCCAGGGTGGGGGTGGTGCTGCTGGGGTAAAGCACCGGGGGGCATTTGGGGCATAGGGCCCCTTGGCAGGTGGACCTGAGGACCAGGGACCATATGAGGTTGTGAGGCAGGAGGCACCTGTGGGTGCAGGGTGGGGTGAATGGGCTGGCTAGTGGGGGGCATGTAGTTCTGTGAGACTGGAGGCATTGGCTGACTTGTTGGGGGCATCTGTGCTCTGGGACCACCTGGTATCTGCATCTGTGGGTGGGGCGGAATCTGCTGGGCATTGGGGGGCAACATGTGTTGGTGAGGGAGTCCGGGGGGCATCTGTTGGCTGGGATGGGGCAGGTAGGGCTGAGATACAGGGGGAGCTGGCTGAGACGTTGAGGGCATTTGTGGGTGCGCAGCATGAGGGGGCATCTGGACCTGAGGGGGCCTTGGCATGGAGCCCGGCATCATCTGGGGGTGCTGCTGGGGCACAAAGCCCTGTGGAGTCTGATAGCCCTGGGGTATCCGAGGCTGAAAGCCATTTTGTTGGTGAGGCTGCAGCTGCCCAGGGAATGCCTGTTGGTACTGGGGAGGAACACCAGGCTGTGGGGGCATATATCCATGGGGGTAGGCTTGCTGGGGAGGGTGAGGGTGAGGGCCGGGAAGAGCCCTTGGTCCAGGCTGGTAACCCTGAGGGAGGGGCTGGGGGTACTGCTGGGGGTGCTTCTGCTGCTGAGGTTGGGGCGCAGCAGTTTGCCGTGGGCCTCGAATGGGCATCCCTGGTTGGGGTATAAACTGAGGATAGGCCCCCATCTGTGGGGGCACAGTGTAGCCCGCTGAGGCTGCAGGTGGGACAGGGTGGTGTGGTGTGGGGGCGTAGCTGGGGATGGGGGCCTGGATGCTGTCCACAGTGGTGGTTGAAGGCCGGACTGGTGTCGGGGCAACAGGGCCAGGTTGTGGAGCCTGAGGAGGGGGTGGCCGATAGCCTGACACCGCTGCCTGGGGTGGCATTTGTGGAGGCATCTGTGGAGTCATCTGAGGGAGGGGCCCTCGTGGCAGGGGCCCCTGTGCTGCTAGAGCCCCTGAAGTAGGAAACTGAGCTATCCGTGCCAGAAGTTCTGGAGGCGGCAGGTTGGCGGGGAAGCGAGGAAGACCAGCAGCTGGAGCACCGGGCCAAGGCAGAGAGCTGCTGCTGGCCAGGTTAGCACCAGGAGGGATGAAGGCTTCAGGACCGGGCATACGAGTGGTGGGGAGGGCTGACATGTCAGGGGGGAGGCTGCGGAGCTCCTCAGGTAGGTCACCCCCCAAGGCCAAGATGGCTGCACTGAGCTGGGCCAGCTCCGGGTCCTCCAGGCTGGAGCAGGCAGAGTCTGCATCTGGAGCCTTTGGCTTCAGGGAGGGTTTAGCCGCTGTGGGCCGTGCTGGGGGCTTTTTCTGGGTCTCTCTGAGGATGAGACAAACAATTAAGAGGTACAGTAAGAAAATCAGGGATTAAAACATAAGTTTCGTCATTTGTACCATTATTGGACCTTTATTATTTCATGTCCCCCTTACTTTTCCAGGACGGGCTTCCTCTCCTCTGCCCTCGTCTGACACAGGGCCTTGGCTCTCTCCAGCAGACGGGACGCTTTGGCCTCCAGGTCATCGTAGAACTCCTTCCCTTCCTGTGACTTCTTCATCAGGTCCTCGTAGGCCTCGTACGAGCCCACCAGTCCCTGGACCGTGCTGTTCCACTGCTGCTCGGTCTGACTCAGGCCCTTGCGAACTGAGGCGTACTGAACATTTGCCTCCGTCAGAGCCTTCAGGATGTTCTCCTGAGCCGCCAGGTTCTGGTCAATGTACACCTTCACCTGCTCGTACTTCTTCAGCTGGTCCTCAAATATACGCTGAAAGGAGATCTCACAGTTAATGCTTGGAAAGCTATTGAAAATTCATCCTCAAGATAACACAGAACAAACATTGACTGGTGCGGTTTAAGTGGGCAGATCCTCCTTTAATCACTGTAACAGGTTACCTTCATGTCGGCCCGCTCAGTGGTGACGAGGGTGGAGGTGATGTCGTCCTGCTGGATGAGGTCGCGGAGCTGTTTCTCCAAAGAGCTTCTCTGTTCCCTCATTTCCTGGACCTTCCCCAGGATCCGCTTCATACACTGCAGCCCTGCTACTTCCTCTACATGTCGTTACATTCACAAGTTAGAACAATATGAGATAAAATCAATGTTTTGTAAACATGTCATTTCTGGTTATTCTCAAAAGCCTTTTATTGATGTTTTCTGGCCCTTTGATTTGTTCTTATTCTTTTACTTATTTGATTTAAATATGATAATAACATCAAGCCTGAAAAACTTTCATTCATTCATCAAACACGCCCTCACCTTCACTGAGCTGGGGCCGGGGCAGGGCCTCTCTCAGACTCTCCAGCGGCCCCCCCAGCAGACGCAGGTTGCTGATGTGCAGGTTCATGGCCCGGTGGAGCTCCGTGTTGGTGAAACTGGCCTTTTCGTGGGCCTCCATGTACTTCTCCAGGTCCCTGCGGATCTCAGCCAGAGCCTGACCCTGCGCCGCTGGGTGCATCTCGCCAGCAGCGGGGCCGCCGACCTCCTGGAGGGCTCGCACGCCGGCCTCGTCTGCCTCCAGGACGTCCCTGATCTCCTTCAGTGAAGACTCCACATCAGTGAAGACGCCCGAGAGCACTGCACAGGCAGGGATGTGACGGGCATTATTTACAGACGCACACGGCAAAGTGCCACAGAGCCAAACACAAACAAAAAATGTCTATAAAACCAAAACTTTGAATGAGTGTATTCAACAGTCTGGAGCAGTAAATGTTTCATACACTTCTTACCCTGCATAGACTGGATGAGGCTCTTGACGGTGTCAGGTCGAACGCTGAGCGCAGCACATTTCTCCATCAGGACCGGAGGGATGTGACTGTACATGTCCAGGTTGTCCACAGACTCCGGCTCCAAGCCCAGAGAGTCCATGAACTGTCTGCAGGAGGAGACGAAACCAGTCAGCTCACACTGGTTCAGCTTCTGGTAAAATAAAAATCTATTCCCATCAGTCCTGTACTAGACACTTTTGGTATCAGTTTTAAGTTTTGCTGTACCAAGATGTCCAGTGATCTTCTTGTGAACCTGAGACTGGTGGAAGTCACCATTTGTAGACAAAACTGCTACAGGTAATCATCACCTAATTAATGGTATAAAATATCTTTACTTAGGTTTGCTTCTTATAAAAAGTGACAGGTCCATAATTTGCAATTTGTACAGCACATTGCAGCGTTTCAGTGGCACTAAGGTTACACTACGGATCCAGTTCCAAGGATCAAATGACATAAGCGCATTCGTCTTCATACCTAGGTAACAGCACAGGTTTGTGGCTACTGACATGTCCGACATGTCCTCAAACAGGACCTGACCATTACCTGAGATTCTTATAGATTAATAGTAAACTCTTTGGTTGGTAGGTTGGATTTTTTTTAAAAGCTTGCAATTTTAAATATATAAAGTCATAAATTTGATCTCAGCCCCACACACTCATGTACTCACTCTAGTGTCTCATTCTTGCTTTCTATCTTGACCATGACGTCCCTCAGCAGCTTGGCCTTCTCCTCACTGGAAGAACACAAACATAACTTTAACCGATAGACATTGATAAACTATCTTTAAGCATGAAAGGCTAAATGAACACAAACTTGTCTAATACGAACTCAGCATCCACTGAGAGTGCCTACCTGTACAGAGAAGAGGCTTCATGAGCAGCCATTGGCACCAACTTGGCAAACAGGTCTGGTCCAGTGACGCTGGGGTCGGTGGGGTTGACTGGTAGAGCTTTCACCAGTGGTGCACCTGGGGGGGTGGGGGAGTGGGGGGGGTGGGGCAGCACAGAGTTGTTGGTATTACTGGGACAGTAACAGACAAGCTTGATTTTATCAACAGAATTACACAGATCATCAGAACAGGAGCGATCACAATCGACAGCATGAGAAAGGAACAGCTGTTAGTTAGTGAGTTAGTTTATTTTTATAGCACAGCATGCAGCCAGTTTTAGTCAGCCTGTCTCACTGCAGTATTTTGAATGTGAGTAATCAGAAGTAATCAATTGAAGCGATAAGTCAACTGACTTTTTATTCTACAAATGATTCTACAACAATTTTGACAATCGATTATTTGTGTAATTCATTTCTTTAAGAAAAGAAAGAAATCACTGGCTTCAGCTTTTCAACTGTGAATATTTCCTGGTTTCCTTCATCTTCTATAATTTTACACTGACTATTTTTGGGATTTGGACAGAAATACATCAGCTTGGACTGGATATTGGTGATTTGCATTTTTTCAGTATTTTCAGACATTTTAAAACCAAATCAGTGGCTTATTATTCAAGAAAACTGTCTCACACACAAAGGGCTACACACATCACTCAGCAGACACATACTGCAACATGCAAATGCAGCTTTGCATAAACAAAGTGAGTGAATGCAGTAAAGCTTCTTGTTACCTTTGACTGAGGCCAGAGTCTCCAGAGAGGGAACCGTCTCATGATAGATGAAGTCGTTGTCCTTTTTGGCTGAATTAAACCTGGAGGTGAAAGTTTAAAGACAACATTTTTCACATACTGTACGTTTCTTCTATAAGACACCAGCGAAACTACATGAAAATACCAACAACTGTGACACAGGACTTTTTGCTCACTTTCCACCGATAACATCCATGGTGAATCTCAAGGCCTCTTGCACACTGTCAGGTTGACCCTGGTTGTACCAAGAAAAGGAAAAGGAGAGCTTATCAGTTTATAACACAAGTGGAAAACACACACCACGACTGGTTGTAGTGACATTAAAATGATTTCATCTTGTGTTACAGGGAAGTACGTGCTGTTGTACCTTGGCCAGCTTGATGGCTTCACTGAGTTTATCCATGGAGCTCTGCAGGTACGCCAACTGTTGGAAAAAGAAAGAAATGGAGCCGAGTGGAAAACTGGATTGAGCCAGACAGAGGTGAAACATTATTTTTGAGACATTTAGCTGAAGGAAAAGTAGTGTGCTATAACTGAAACAGTAAACTCAGTAACTGCTATCCTGTTCTGTAGCAGGAAGTTGAATGTGCATATGTAATTTCTTCACCCTGAATTTAGTCTATAAGGTAACCTTAGTACTTCCAACATGCTGTGTAGTACTGTCAGAGAGAAAAACAGTTGACATTTTAGGAAATATACTTATTCCCTTCCTTGTCAAGATTTAGAGGCTAAAACTGATGCCACTAGCTTAGCAAACAGACTGGCAACAACTATATTCTTTACCATTGGACAGAGCCAGAGCTTTAAGCTAAGCTAACTGCCTGCTCATTCTTGCTTTATAATTAGCGTACAGACGAGAAATCAAATAAGTCTCAGGTTTCCCTAAATGCCCACCTATTCCTTTAAAAATGGTGGAACCACTGGAGGTAAGAGCCTGAGAGGACAGAAAAGTCACCATCACCGAAAGTTAGAAGGAAGTTTATTTGTGGTGATTGAGACTTGATTTTTATTTGACACTGATTTGTAAAAGTGGTTCTGAATTGAATTATATTCAAGGAAAAATTGAATTTGTGTTAATTCTTCACAAATTCCTGGAGGAACTGTTCATTTCTATTTTGAATTATGCGGCAACCAATAGTGAAAAACACACAGATCAAAGCCACAGCAACCTGATAGCAGATGTAATAAAAATCCTGAGTGTGAAATGTGGTCCTACCCGCTCTCCGTACTTCTGCTGCTCCTCAGCCTGTTTTCCCATATGGAGCTGTTGAGAGAAAAACAAGTCAGAGAAAGGAGGAAATGTGTTTTGTGTCTGTGTGTGCATCTGAGTAATCAAATTCCAACACACACACACAATCATACATGCACGGAATTACCACACGCACACAGACACACACAGTTGGGTGTGTGCGTGTGTCTGAGTGCCTCTCTGCCATTAGACTCACATGTGCAATAGCAGCAAAGTAGTAGATTTTCATCTGAACCAGTTTCTTCCAGTCCTTCTGGATCTTTCCCAGCATGGAGGCTGTCTCCGAGTTCTCCAGAGCCCTGCAGGCCTCTTTGTAGTAATCCACCACCTGCAGCACCACAGCCACACTTATACCTTCTAATATTTGAATTATTGATTGATATGATGTTATTAAATGTGATGGAAATATAATGATAAGACACTGACCTGAGCGCTGATGCGTGCAACCAGGAAACTCTTCCTGTTGTCCAACATGGACTTTTCCAGAAGACACTCCTGAGCCTGGCCCTGGGAAGTAGACACTGGTTGATTTTCCAATGAGCGAGCGAGCGAGCATGCGTGCGTGCGTGTGTGTACTGTATCTACATACAGTATGTGTAACCTACCAGCATAAGGTTGATGTTGAGGTTAAGGATCTGGTGGCTCATGTCCACACTGAAGTTGTGGCTGAAATGATCTCTCAGGTAGGAGAATGCCCCGGCAGAGCACTGGAAGTGGGTACACGACACCTTCATCCCCTGAAAGCAAGGCAGATAGTCAGTGGGACTACGTATATCACATACGGTACATGATTGTGTTTGTTTTGTATATACATGTGTGTCTTACCTCCTCAGACACCCTGTTATCCATGGCTCCCAACATGGAGTGCAGGGCCCCTACAGAGAATCCAGAGACAGAGGCTCAGTTAACACTTTTTCACTTTTTCAAGTGAAACAAGGCAAGAGTCTGAGTGGTCTCACCCCATCACCCAGTCTTTTTACAGGATATCCTGCAAAGATAAATACGTTTATCTGCTTTGATGAGCGCCTATATGTTGCTCTAGGTGACATCACTCACCAAGATTGTAGAGGATGCAGGCTTGCTCATAGCTGATGTCATCATGTGTGACTGTTTTTCCAGAGAAAATTTCAGTCCTGCACAAAAACAAAAATTTAAAAAGGGAATATTACAGAGCATCTGTGATTATTAGATACTTTACTGTGTTGTTATTTTGTCCACCTCTCTACATTATCATTTAGGGCACTGAACTGACATTTTTATCCAGATGAAACCGCAGTGACTGGAATTCTAAAATAAGCTCCAACCCTCTGGAGTGTAGGCAAACAATAGATCAGACTGCAGGAGGACTGGCGTGTGTGTGAATGCTCAGTCCTGCCTCTGTTATCTACCTCTGTGTGTGTGTGTGTGTGTGTGTGTGTGTGTGTGTGTGTGTGTGTGTGTGTGTGTGTGTGTGTGTGTGTGTGTGTGTGTGTGTGTGTGTGTGTGTGTGTGTGTGTGTGTGTCTGTGTGTGTGTCTGTGTGTGTGTCTGTGTGTGTGTCTGTGTGTGTTACTACCATGAGATGGGTACAGCAGCCTCCTGGCTCGCTCCCATGGGAACTCGGCTCTGGAGGTAATGCAGCTGGCCGAAATACTTCCTCAGTGTACTGCATCCCTCGAAATCCCTCGTCACATTCACTGCGCTCTGTGGAACAGACACAGACTCTGTGCTTGATCGGCTGCTCTTCACCACTGAAGCTACACAAATCACCACATCTGGAAACACACCGTGACCCGACTCATCTGTACGTCGTGTAATGTTAAGAACTGATTATTTTCTTGATGAGCTCATTTTTAGTCGTCATGTGGACTCGAGTCTTCACTGGGATCAGATCTTGGATGGATGTGCAAACTGAAACCAACAGATATCCCTCAGCTGTTAGACAGCAACATTTGACTCCATTAGTGTGTCCCACAGGAAACCGACAGAGTAAAGACAAACCACAAACTCTTATGATTACATCCTCATCTCTGATGAGCTCAGCTGCATCTTATTTGAGAGCAGGTTCTGTAGTTGTGAAGCTGGATTCTGATTTACTTAGGGTGGATATTATATATGTGATAAACTCTGTATAGTTCTATAGATCTTTGCATGATTTCTTCACAGTTTGAGGCCCTTGTTTCCTGTGAAACAGTTTGTGTCAACTGTTAAATTCCCACTTTCGTCGTCCTGACTTTTCCTCACTATAAGTAAATCAACAAATAACTGTAAAAGCATTTTGAAAGTGTTCACATTTCCTCTTACACAGGTGGACTTGTAGCTGTTACACATGAGAATGAACCGAGCCTCTTGTTTGTCGTTTCTTAGTGGATGTTAGACAGTGGAATAACTTCAACTACATTCACAAGCAGCTTTAAAGGAATTCCACATAATGACAAACAGGTCGGAAAATATTTCTGCTGAATCTGGAGACGTTTTGCACATGGCCTACCTGCCGCATTGTCTCCAGTTTCTTCAGCTGTTCATTGTAGTTGTCCGGATTCTCTCCATAGTTCTTCAAGATGAACTAGCCGAGAGGAGACAGGAAGAACAAGCAGGTTAACATGGTGCATTTTAAAAAATCCTGTTCCTTACTTGCTCATGCTGAAAAAAGGCTGTTTAGGTAAAAACAAAATCCAGACTGGCAAAATATGTTTTAATATGTTTGGCTTTAATAGAATCATATTTAAAAACATACATCATGCAGGATGACTGCCTAGAAAATATAGGTTTTGGGGGCGCCTCGGTGGCTCACCAGGTAGAGCACGTACCACATGGATTTAATCCCAACCGCAGCCCTTTGCTGCATATCATCCCCCCTCTCTGACTTTCCTGCCTATCTCTCACTGTCCTGCTGGAATAAAGGCAAAAAGTCCAAAATTTTTAACATTTCCCTTCAAATGTCTTTATGATTGAAAACAAGCGACTTAATGTGAGGTCAGGAGGTAAACAGCCCTGCAGACATACTGATTCTCTTACTAGTCCATCTCTTTCTGTTTTATAATGAAATCATGGAGGCAGGAAGGTCACAGGGCTTCAGGAGAGATGCTCAATGACACAGCAACAGGACAGGCATTGTCCCGCTTTGACTTCCACAAGACAAATATGAGCTGTTCTACCTTTTGTCTGAGGTAAACACATGAAACTGTAGCCAATTTAGAGACAGTCTTAAATGATTAACTGAGTGAAATTAGCCAATAAGGAACGCAACATTATTTTCTCACATATTATACTTTAACTTGTTCCAAAATCTGAATTAATTTAAAATTATACCACCACCATGTCAGTTAGCAATATTTTTCACACAAGACAGACAGCATTTTTGAATGAAGGTGCTGATGTAGACAGTCCATTGCAAAATACAGAGTATTACTGACAGAAATTACAGTAACCAAAGAGGGCAAAGATCTGTTTTTATCTGCTCCAGGAAGGAGCTGGAAAATAGATCACCAGATTAAAAATTTTAAAACACAAGAAGCATTTGAAACATAATTTTCTTTCTTGCAAATATCAGACACGTGAGCTTGAAAATAGGTGATGTTTTTAATTACGTGAGAAATCAGTATGCATCACAATGAGCAATGACTTTGTGTTTTGAAATTCAACAGTGACTTTCATTGCTTTGGTCATTCTTTAAGCAAAAATACTAAACATCCATTCCTCATTCCAGCTTAAATATGTTATGTTTTTCTTTCTTGTACATAAAAGTAAACAAAATATTAATAATATATAGTTTTTGATTGTTGGTGAGACAAAACAAGACATCTGAGGACGCCACCTTGGGCTGTGGGAAATTCTAACAGGCACTTTTTTCTGAGATTTTATGGAAATGAAAGTAATTATTAGTTGCAGCCCTACATATCATGGCTTATACTTCTTTTGTGCACCCTTCAAACACACATGAAGGAATTTTCTCTATGGAACAATTTGAAAGCAGTCAATAAAGAGTCATAAATTTTATGTTCACTTTATTGTCCCCAATGTATTGGTTGCGTATGGTTATGTATCTATTAAAACCTGTTCATCACCAGCAGTATTGTAACAGGTGTAACTTAGTGACTGCGTTGTATATTTCCCAATGAATGTAAATAACAGAATAATAAAATATGTTATAGATAACATATCCTTTATATATTTGTATGTATATCCGTTGTCTTGTCTCCTTTGGCATGTGAAGAAGCTGCTGCGTTCAGGTGCATGTGACAATGAGATCACTGTTTATTATGTTCACGTCGGCAGTCTGACCGGGCCGTGAGGAGCGAGGCGCCTAATTTTTAACAGTGCGTATCTATGACTTCAGCGCAGAGTAGTTTGGTTCATTTCTAGGAGTTAGCCACTTGGTTTAGAGCTAATTACGAACTTCGACTTGGGGTTCTAGCTTATTATTTAGCTAGCAGGATGCTAACATTAGCAAACAAAAGGCGGTGGTCAGGGGGATTTGCCAGTCAGATCCTAGCTACCCGTTCTGGAAAATTCTATCCCAGACCAGTGACAGCTACTGGCTAGTTTGACCGGTGGCTAACGTTAGCTTCTTGATTAGGTTATCCACTCGTCCATAATCCCTGCGTGGTTGACTTTCGACCTCAGCCCTGTTGCTCCATTCCCCACCCAGCTCACCTGCCTGACGGACGGGCTGAACTGGAACTCTCCTGCCTCCTTCAAATCCAGCCAGATCATCGGCATCCGGGGGACCGCCTCCATCGCGGCCGACTTTAAACGGCGCTATCAGCCGTTACGATGTCCAAACCTCGTCGGTAGTTTTGTGGACGTTAACGGTTTTCCAGAAGAAAGCTTTCCTCCCAAACAACTGTGTCATGTATCCATTTACACTTCAACCGGAAGTAAGACGCGTAAGTGACGTAGCCCCCAATACGTGGCGCGCGGATTTGTTGGAAATGTAGTCAGTGGTGCAACTAGACTTGCTTTCTATTTTCTTCGAAAAGCAAAACGTATATTAAGCTATTCGCTAAAATGAAGTTGATATTATCACGTCTATTGCTGTTCCTATGTTCATTCTGTAGAAAGCATATAGTTCTCCCGCTATAATACTGTAATAAGGGTAATAAGAGTAATTTATTTTATACAACAGTTAGTTCCGACCAAGTAATTTGATTGGACAAGAGAAACTCCATGAGTGCTGATTGAGAGTAGGCCTATAGCAGCACTGGGACTTTTAACTACATGTATCACTGCGCTTTACAGGTGTTCTATTAACCGTTAATTAGCGTTATGTTAACGGTCGTTATCTATCTTAGATTGTAAAAAAAAAACTTTGCAACGTAAAGATGAATATATTTCCAGAAATAGCATTTGAATGAAATGATGTATGGTCGTCAGAGGAGGATTATGGGAATGAAACAGGCGTGGATAATATGACATCTTCAGGTGAGGTGATAGGTGATATTGCTTAAATAGACAGATCGTGTTTTCTTTTGGACACCTGAATGATAGAATGTATAATCAAGTCACTTAACTCAGATTTCAAAGTCTTTTATTAAATTACACATTTACACAACATGAGAACTCACATTCTTATGGACACACAGAGTAAAACCAGCAAACATGAAGCAAGAGTCCAGAAAAACATCAGTTGCAATGAAACATAATAATAATAATCATATAACAATCATAAACATACAGTTCATTCGTTTCAGAGCAATTCTGACTGAATAAAATATAATAATAATCATTATTATGATTATTATTATTATTATTATTATTATTATCATTATCATTATTATTATTATCCTACCTGTCCTCACCCAATGGCGGATAATTTATTTTTAAAAGTTATGATCATTTGTTACAAGAATATTTTCAGTAATATTTTATCGTATTAACAGGAATAATATCAGAATATTTAAGAACTTTAACATATATTTTTCAGAAAGATCTGATGTATTAATGGTTTGTTTTCAGGAATAATATCACAAGAATATTATTATAGAAATTTACAGAAATGTTTTCAGACACACTGCAGTGATTTGATGTAAAAGTTAGTGTGTCTTTAGTTATAGCTGGGGCAGGGGGGCTGAAGGGGGTATTTGCTCAGGGCACCATACAAGCTAGAACCGCCACTGGCCATATCAGCTTGTGCTCAGTTGAAATTTCTCACCTTGTTTGACCATGTTGTGTTTCTCTGTGTTGTTTCTCCTCCCAGTCAGCAGATGTCACTGGAGCATCTCAGGAAGCGGCTGCTGCTGGAGGCGGCGCAGACCAGACAGAATGATGATGTCAGAGCCCTGATGGCCAATGGGGCTCCGCTCACAACAGACTGGGTGAGGTTGATATGGGTTAATTACAAAATAATCTTCAAGCTAATCCATGATAAAATGAGCGTGAACGCTCATCTGTTACTAAGAACCAGAGATTGTCAGCCATTATTTTCATGTTGGACCATGGAGGTATAATACAGGCATGTGTTGGACATGGTGCAGCGGCAGTGCGACAGTAAAGCTGAGGCCTCATATATTGAGCTAGAAAGATAAGACAAAGTAAAAGAAATCCTGAGCAGACACTTGAAGGAAAAAGCAACACTCAGATACTCAGTTTTTACTGTAAACTGTTTATTTGCACATCTACTGTATATTTTTATCACACTAAATATATATAATACACATTATACTGTATATATACCGTATATACAGTATATACGGTATATATACTGTGCCACATGTCTGAAACCTATTGAACTATAGTCTGGGGCTGCAACTAACAATTTTTTCATTTATCTATGAATCTGACAGTTTTTGATCAACTGATCGTTTAGTCTATAAAATATCAGAAAATAATAATTATATATATATATTAGAATTTTCCTAAAATAGGTGATGTCATCAAATCCCAAAAAATTTTCATTCACTTAAGACTAATAAAACCTCACAACTTAAAAATGACTTCAATGATTAATCATTAATCAATTACCAAAATATCCACCCATCCATCCATTGACTAACTGATCAATCAGCTTATTGTTTCAGCTGCACTATAAATATATTTTACACAGGCACTCAGATTCCAGTAGTTGCAGAACATAATTTGTTTTCATAAACATCTGTTGCACTCATGAGCTGTTTTTAAAACTACCAAGCATCAGTGTCTTTACTTATTTTTTTTAAAAATTATAATCCTTATTTCTAATACATTGATTTGGCATCCAAGCTGATAAAATAAGTGTTTTACATACTCTTTAATCATTAAAATAATCAAAGAACCATCGTTTTAAATAATTCATAATTATTTTAAACATACAAGCTTACATTAAATAACTACACTGACGCTTCCTCTGAGTCTTATCATATCTATATATAACGTTCATTTATAATTTACTGCTCGCAGGCACACTGCACGCCACGAATGTAGTTTTATTGAATGTCCTCTTCCCCCTGATGCTCCCTGACGCCACCTGTCTCGCCTGCATAACGACAGATGACAGATTGAAGTGTGTCAAAATGAATCATATTCAGAGTCGCGGTCTGTCTGTAGAATATATCACATTTGAAAACATTTACATAGAGGAGTAGTCACAGTGTTAAAGGGCACAGGATTTAGTGGATTTATGCCATGTTCTCAATCATGATGTCTGCATTTTTAAATAAGCAGAGAAATTGCAGCTTTCATCTTGTTAATTTATTAAAACAACCGCATCGCAGATCATTCATATGTATGAATTCTAAATCAAGCGTGAATGATGGTTTGATTTGTCTCTCTCTCTTCCTGAGTAAAGACTACAGTGTGAATATAAAAGAGGATAATTTAGATTCCTGTTCCCGCAACACTGGTGGATTACCTGTCTCGTGTGCCGCAGTGTATGAGATAGAGAACTCCCGCATCACGTCCTGCTTGTAGTCACTGAAAAACTGTTTGTGTTTACAGTTTGTCTGGCACAGTGTGAGCGCTGCATTAGAGGAGACTCAGAGATGTGGAGGTTGTTATGTCATGTGATGACAGAAATCACTGCAGTGAAAGAGAAGTTTGGGGCCTAAATGTATCTGACAAAGGTGAGTACTTCAAGACTCCTGTTACAACTTCTGAGTCTGATAGGCGTTTACCAGACAGAGGGCTCCGTCAGAAGAGGCTTTCAAATTGCATTATACAGAGGTGAGCTTGACTCATACAATGCTCTTTTAATGCTCCTTGGTATCCATGACTAACGCAGCAGCAGCCTGAAAAGTCAGAGAAATTATAGCACAAGTCTGTTTCTAACTGTAACATGAACGAACTAGAAATTCCTCCTTCTTCATCAACCACAATCAGTTTCACCGTGGAGCCTTTGCTGTGTTTAACTCAGCAGCTGCGAGGTGGGATTGCAAATAACTGTGTAAATACCAACCGTGGAGTTGTTGGCACTGTATGAAAAAAAAAAAAAAACTTAATGTCAAGTGAAATCTCCCTGGATAAAGATAACAAAAAATCCTCTTACAGCTTTAATCACCTCCAGCTGCTCCTTTTTTGTAGAACTTCTCTCTCCTCTTTTCCTCCAGCTGGGCTGTCATCACCCCACCTCAGAGGCGCTGCTGCGTGCCGGTGTCGGTGGACAGGACCCCTCACCATGTGGCCGCAGGGAGGGAGGGTCATTAAAGGCTGCTGTCATTAAATATAATAAGGTAATTATAAATAATAAAAAAGCAAGTACTTCATGTTTTTTATTTTTTACAAGCATGAAGAGTTTTCTGATGAAACACTAGAAGATCTCTACTAGAATACTAGAACTTAATCCCACAGGTGTTTGATGGGGTTTGAGGTCAGGACCCTGTGCAGTCCAGTTCTTTGACATCAAACTGGGAAAACCATTTCTTTATAGACCTGGCTTCATGCACTGGGACATTGCTGCTACAGAGTTAAAAGGCAAGGGAAGTTTATTTGTGTAGCACATTTCCCTAACGCTAACAAGGCAATTCAAATTGCTTTATATAAAACATAAAAGACAAGAACACTGTTGTCTAAAATATCATTGTATGGAGCCCCTGTGTCCACATACCTCTGATCTCTCCTACCTGCCTAGTCACAGACATCTGTTCTCATCACTTCCCGTTCGTCTCCCTCTCTCTCTTGTGTTCTTTCCTCTTCTCTGCACCGGGGGGCGCTGTGCATCTGTGCAGAGCGGCGCCAACATCAACGCCAAAAGATATGCTAAAGATGACGCCGCTGCACCGGGCAGCTCAGCACGGCCACAGGGAGGTGGCCGAGCTCCTGCTGAGGTACGGCGCAGACGTCCACCACTGCCTCAGCAAGTTCGACAAGACGCCCTTTCGACATCGCCATGGATACCAGCAACACTGAGCTGGTGATACTGCTACAGGTGGACAGACAGGAGGGTGGGGATGGTTGGGGGGGGGGCATTTTGGGGAAAAAAAAGACAGAGCAGACATTCAGACAGAGTTGAGGAGGGGAAAACAGGAAGGGAGAAAGACAGTGAATGAGATGTGAGGAGTCAGACAGAGGGGACAGAGAAAAATAGATGGCGATGAGAGAAAGGCAAGAGAAAGAGACATAATGGGGAGAGGGAGAAAGAATATGATGTAGGCGGAGAGAGATAGAAAGGGGAGAAAGCTTATTACGGGGTCGAGGGAGAGATAAAGACAGACAACTGTAAGGGACAGGAAGGGTGAGGCAGAAAAACAGACAAGTAGAGTCAGGTCATCTGCTTCTGCCGGCTTCTCAAACACATAACACTTTGATGCAAGGTTATTAAAAAGATAACAGGAGACGTTCGGGGTGGAGAAAAAAAAAGAAATATAAAATGACCAAGCACATTTCAGCCAAGGCAGGTAAAAATGAGGAAGCCGAGGAGGAGAGAGATGGACAGATAGATGAAGGTGGGAAAGACAAGGAGATGTAGATGGATAAATGAGGGGCTTATGAGAGAAGGGGAGAGAGCGGGAGATGTACAGAGATGGGGGAGAGAAAAACAGAAAGGAGGGGGACGGTGGAAGAGAGACGGGGGAGATGAGGAGATTAACAAAGGCGGACAGAAGGGGAGTAAAGTAAAAAATAGATATAAGAAGACAAAAGTGTGAGATTGCAGACGCAGATGTGTTTGCACGCCCTCCCCTGTGATTTAAAAAAGAAATACGTTTGATGTTTTCTAAGTGCGACTAGCAAAGCTCCAGTCGGACTCTCACCGGCGTTGCTATGGTTGCAGTGGCCATGCAGCCTCCCTCTGTCAGACAGCCATGTTGCAAACAGTTCTTAACCAGAACACCCGCATTTAGACACCATTTCACACAAGATGGGATTAGACCTTGTCTTTGGAAACATAAAGGATCCACACTAATAATCAGAATAACAGAGCTGTGGTTAAGGACACAGTGCTGAGCATAAAAAAATGAGATTATAAAAAAGCCCACATGCTCTGCTACTGAGGCCTTACATAACAGAGGTGTGTGTGGGCCTTTAGGTGCTACGTTGGAGGTTCTAGTTAGTGTTAGATAACTTATCTCCTTGGACAGCTGGCGAGGATACAGATAGCAGGGCCTCAAGCATAAGTAGCAGGTTGACCCGTGTAAAGATGGCCGCAAACAGAGGGGCACTGATACGTGTTTATGAGGCATAAACACCCACCTTGGCCATGAGTTAGAATACTCCTCTGAGGCAAGTGTTCGAGAAGGATGAATCACCATAAGGACACCATGATATGTATTCATTGTCTGGATTTAACTTACTGTTAAGCTCTGGTGTAAAGCCTTTTTGCTAGAGGTGGATTTTTTTTTAAGTTGAAACACAGACATAAAGCAGCAAAAATGTTCATATCCTGTCAATAAAATGACAATAAAATGACACAGTTTCTCTCTCTCATCAAGATTTAAGGTCTCCTTTGGATGAAATCGCCACCAGCAGCGCAAGACACCAAACTGCACAGAAAATGAACCATTGGAGGATAAACAATAAAACAAACTATTAAGTTTTAAATCTAAGCCTACGCCTGTTGTGGCCATTATGTTTTATCCACCATTAACCATGTGATTACCTTTGGTCAGAAGACAGGGCAGCTTTTAAAATAGAAAAAAAAAAAAGATTGTCATACCATCAATGAAATGATTCTCAAAATGTTTTCTCACTTTCAGACCAGTTTAACCTGCAGTTGTTCAGGGCGTCTGAAGAGCAAAAACTGTTGAGCTGTGACTCTTTTCTAATAGAATGACAGTAGTGGATAAAAGTGTCACTTCCAATTACTGGATGTCGATGCTATCCACTTAGTATAAATCGAGTGATGTCAACTAAAGACACTGATACTGGATGAATGTTCAGTTATCTAGTGTGTAAACCTTTTATCTTCGTTTCAGACAGATGAAAATGGAAACAATTGGTTGGCTCCTATATTATACATCAGTGTGTTTCTGTGATTCATTTTATGCTTAACTAATTAATGCCTTACAAATGAATCTGAAATGTAATAAGAAACCAAAAATTGTATTATATACTGCTTTCTCCCTCAAAAGGGCAAGTAAATATCGATGAAAAAATAATGATTAAAAATTGTGACCAGATTTTTGGCAAAATGCCCTTGAATCAACCCCACTGGACTGTTCACAGTGATAGATGAGAAAGAGGGTATATACAAAAAGATTAACTCAAGACTTTTAAAGTTTAAAGTGGCTATAATCAGTATTTTTATATTAACAATAAATCACTTGACTACTAGCTGCAGTTCATGTCAGCTTTAGCATTTTAGCATCTTTCAACTTAAAAATAACTTTATTTATCTGTTTGGAACTTCATTTGTGTGAAAGTGTAAGTACAAACAAAACACATGGCTGGAAAATTAAAAAAAACAAAGTAGACAACAAACAAGTACAGTTAAGCTAGTGTAAAACAGTTTAAGTGTGCTTCAAATTGTCCATATATATGAATAGTAGTATGTGAAAGGGTCAGTAAGGTCAAACCCCAGGCTAACAATCAGGCATTCATGAGTTTGATGGATGTATATGCACAATGCTTGACATGCTTGGTCCTGAATATGAATGTTTGTATCTGCAGCCTGAAGGTAGATGTCTGTATTGGTTGTGTAGTGTGTGTGTAGCATCTGAAGCTTTTTGTAGTCCTTTCATCTTAGTCCATCTGCTGTAAATGCTGCTTGATGAATCTTCCTCTAGTCCAATGATTTTGCTGCTCATTCTGATGATTTTGTTGAGAGGACTGAGGTGGATGTTAGTCAGTGCACCAGACCAGGCTGTTATGTTGTACCTGTAGAAAAATAATAGGACCAATTTGATGGATCAGCAGTTTATGGATAGTCCACAACTTTACTGTTTAGTTTTCCTCTTGCTGCGTTAGCAGCGTAATGTTGGAGTACTGTTATCTAACAATACAAGTCACCCATTTCTTCAGGCAAATCAGAAGGTGCCTTGGCTGCCGAGTCCGTGGAAACAACTGTTCAGCGTCAGTGTCATCGCTATAGTGATGGACAACACGGCAACCTACAGCCTTATGCATCTCATCAATCTCACCCAAATGGCACCTGTTTCATAGAATGACTCAGCTATCATCTATATGGGGATATAGAGGTATAGCTTTATTGCAGATCAACTTCTGTAAGGGCATGTACATGTGTGTATACATGTCTTGCTGTGGTCAGCAACCTACCACTTTCCACCTTAACCAGTTCATCCCAGGTACATGCGTGTGTCTCATAGCTTGTGATTAGGTATATTGTGTATCATCATTTCATGCAAACATAAACTTCATTTTTGATTTAAAACCTTTTCCCTCAGCCAGTGCCAAGTACTTCTAAGCTCCTGGCAACACCTGCCAGACAGAGCAGAGAAATGGCGAGTTGTTTTCCCTCCCAGAGACCAGGAGAGGCAGCCCAGGTGACAGTTCAAGGCAGCGATGGGGAAGAACACCTGCTGCCCTGGGAAGGAGAGTCTCCAGAGGTGAGATTCACTTCAATTATCACTGTTTCCTCTAATGAATATCAGATCTATATTAACACACACTGCTCTCTATGATTATCTTTCAGCTGTCTTCTTGGACTGAATTCGGGCCCTGCAAACTGGCCCAGTGTCAGCCACCTGGTGGAGGCCATTTTCAACCAGCTCTGCCGTCTTCACCCAGTGGCCACATGGTCCGGAGGGACCATGAGGACTCGGTGGTCATTCATTCTCAAGGATTATGTGGCCGTTAGAGAGGCAGTGCTGTCCAACCTGAGGTTGATGGCTCAGACCAACATCCAGCTCTTGAATTAAATTGAGGACTCAGTGGTAAGAGTTTGTTATAAAGCTGTGTTGGTGTGTTGTAATCTGTACTGTGATTTATCTTTTAATGAAAGCTGAAAATCCTAAAACCGTCTGTTTGTCTGTGTGTTCCAGGTGCTGGCCAGACAAAGGGTCTATCATTGGTACAGGTGGGACAAGGACAGCCCCTTAACTCCAATGTCCCAGAGGAGAAGCCTGGGGCTTCCAGCAGGAGTCTGCGTCCTCCTCCTCCTTCCTCCAAATGAAGAACAGCATGGCCCCTCATCCAGTGCTGTTGGTCCTCCCCTCTTATGTTCGGCCACTTCCTCTAACTGGACTACCTGTACCCTGGACCAGAGCCTACAGGAAGAGGAAGGCGGCCCAAAGCTGCTGTGGCAGAGCAGGGGCCACTGCCTGGAGGAAAAACCCGCTGGCCGACACGCACTCTTTAGTGTGAACTGAAAATTGACAGTTAAGATTTTGAAGCAGTTGTCAGTGTAATACAGCTCATGTAAAGTAGTTTTATTCATAACTTAATTGTTGTCATCCAAAAGGTGTTTAATAAATAAACCCTCTGTAATTAAATGGTACTGAGTATGGTTTTTTTTTCGTATTTACCATATACCTCATGATGAATCTAACAGGTCACGTTCGTGAATTGTTTTCATTGTTATTAAAATTGGTAAGTACATAAGACAAATTAGGAAAGCACAAACTCTAGTATCTATCTCTAGAGCTTGTATTGTAACTGTTGAAGGACAGCCACATTCAAACATTTCTATCATTTTTGTTGTTGATTAAAGCAACATAGAAAGTCTTTGATTAATTACAAATTAAGGAAAAACTTCATTGTGTTGTGATTTCTGTTCTGTTCTGCTGCTACTGATAAAATTCATACCAGACATGCTCCATAAAAACCATCACCAAAGCAAAGCTTGATAAAAAATTTTATTTCACATACAACTGCATTCATTTCAACAATTTACACCACTGGAGACATGTACAAAAGAATGTAATGAATGGATGAATTCAATAATGTGTGAATTTTACAAATAACTAACTGACAAAATAAAAATAGAATACAGTTGTGAATGAAGGTACAGGTCAACTTCACTGTCTCAAGACAAGTTTTCAGAATAAAGAGAGGTGTATAAGTCTTACTTAGCATGCAATTAGCCTATAAGAATAATTTAACTGTTGTGACACAATCTGGTGGCCACAGCAAATTAATGGGTCATTGTCTTTTTTATGACTTTTTATGCCTTACTATACTATGACTTTTTTAGGACTTTTTATGCGTTACTATACTATGACTTTTTTATGGCTTTTTATGCCTTACTATACTATGACGTTTTTAGGACTTTTTATGCGTTACTATACTATGACGTTTTTATGACTTTTTTTGCCTTACTATACTATGACTTTTTATGTCTTACTATACTATGACGTTTTTACGCCTTACTATACTATGTCGTTTTAATGACTTTTTATGCCTTACTATACTATGACTTTTTTAGGACTTTTTATGCCTTAATATACCATGACTTTTTATACATTACTATACTATGTCGTTTTTATGACTTTTTATGCCTTACTATACTATGACTTTTTATGCCTTACTATACTACGTCGTTTTTATGACTTTTTATGCCTTACTATACTATGACTTTTTTAGGACTTTTTATGCGTTACTATACTATGACTTTTTTAGGACTTTTTATGCCTTACTATACTATGACTTTTTATGCCTTACTATACTATGACTTTTTTACGCCTTACTATACTATGTCGTTTTTATGACTTTTTATGCCTTACTATACTATGACTTTTTTAGGACTTTTTATGCGTTACTAAACTATGACTTTTTTAGGACTTTTTATGCCTTACTATACTATGACGTTTTTATGACTTTTTATGCCTTACTATACTATGACGTTTTTATGACTTTTTATGCCTTACTATACTATGACTTTTTATGCCTTACTATACTATGTCGTTTTTATGACTTTTTATGCCTTACTTTACTATGCCGTTTTTATGACTTTTTAGGCCTTACTATACTATGACTTTTTATGCCTTACTATACTATGTCGTTTTTATGACTTTTTATGCCTTACTATACTATGACTTTTTATGCCTTACTATACTATGTCGTTTTTATGACTTTTTATGCCTTACTATACTATACTATGACTTTTTTTGACTTTTTATGCCTTACTATACTATACTATGACTTTTTTTGACTTTTTATGCCTTATTATACTATGTCGTTTTTATGACTTTTTATGCCTTACTGTACTATGACGTTTTTATGACTTTTTATTCCTTACTATACTATGACTTTTTTTGCCTTACTATACTGTGACTTTTTTATGACTTTTTTACGCCTTACTATACTATGACTTTTTTAGGACTTTTTATGCCTTATTATACTATGTCGTTTTTATGACTTTTTATGCCTTACTGTACTATGACGTTTTTATGACTTTTTATGCCTTACTATACTATGACTTTTTATGCCTTACTATACTGTGACGTTTTTATGACTTTTTAATGCCTTACTATACTATGACTTTTTTATGACTTTTTATATGCCTTACTATACTATGACTTTTTATGCCTTACTATACTGTGACTTTTTTAGGACTTTTTATGCCTTACTATACTATGACTTTTTATGCCTTACTATGCTATGTCGTTTTTATGACTTTTTAATGACTTTTTAATGCCTTACTATACTATGACTTTTTTTGGACTTTTTATGCCTTACTATACTATGACTTTTTATGCCTTACTATACTATGCCGTTTTTATGACTTTTTATGCCTTACTAAACTATGACTTTTTTATGACTTTTTATGCCTTACTATACTATGACGTTTTTTATGCCTTACTATACTATGTGTGTTTTTATGACTTTTTATGCCTTACTTTACTATGCCGTTTTTATGACTTTTTTAGGCCTTACTATACTATGACTTTTTATGCCTTACTATACTATGTCATTTTTATGACTTTTTTATGACTTTTTATGCCTTACTATACTATACTATGACTTTTTTACGCCTTACTATACTATGACTTTTTATCCTTACTATACTATGTCGTTTTTATGACTTTATATGCCTTACTATACTATGACTTTTTATGCCTTACTATATTATGACTTTTTTATGACTTTTTATGCCTTACTTTACTATGACTTTTTATATGCCTTACTATACTATGACGTTTTTATGACTTTTTATGCCTTACTATACTATGACGTTTTTATGACTTTTTATGCCTTACTATACTATGACTTTTTTAGGCCTTACTATACTATGTCTTTTTATGCCTTACTATATATGACTTTTTTATGCCTTACTATACTATGCGTTTTTATGACTTTTTTAGGACTTTTTATGCCTTACTATACTATGACTTTTTATGCCTTACTATCCTGTGACTTTTTTAGGACTTTTTATGCCTTACTATACTATGACTTTTTATGCCTTACTATACTATGTCGTTTTTATGACTTTTTATGCCTTACTATACTATGACTTTTTTTGGACTTTTTATGCCTTACTATACTATGACGTTTTTATGACTTTTTATGCCTTACTATACTATGACTTTTTTATGACTTTTTAGGACTTTCTATGCCTTACTATACTTTTTATGCCTTACTATACTATGCCGTTTTTATGACTTTTTATGCCTTACTATACTATGACGTTTTTATGACTTTTTATGCCTTACTATACTATGTCTTTTTATGACTTTTTTAGGCCTTACTATACTATGACTTTTTATGCCTTACTATACTATGCCGTTTTTATGACTTTTTATGCCTTACTATACTATGACGTTTTTATGACTTTTTATGCCTTACTATACTATGACTTTTTATGCCTTACTAAACTATGACGTTTTTTGACTTTTTATGCCTTACTTTACTATGCCGTTTTTATGACTTTTTAGGCCTTACTATACTATGACTTTTTATGCCTTACTCTATACTATGTCATTTTTATGACTTTTTATGCCTTACTATACTATGACTTTTTATGCCTTACTATACTATGTCGTTTTTATGACTTTTTATGCCTTACTATACTATGTCGTTTTTATGACTTTTTATGCCTTACTATACTATGACTTTTTATGCCTTACTATACTATGTCGTTTTTATGACTTTTTATGCCTTACTGTACTATGACGTTTTTATGACTTTTTTTGCCTTACTATACTATGACTTTTTATGCGTTACTATACTATGCCGTTTTTATGACTTTTTATGCCTTACTATATTATGACTTTTTTTGGACTTTTTATGCCTTACTATACTATGACGTTTTTATGACTTTTTATGCCTTACTATACTATGACTTTTTTATGACTTTTTAGGCCTTACTATACTATGACTTTTTATGCCTTACTATACTGTGACTTTTTTAGGACTTTTTAGGCCTTACTATACTATGACTTTTTATGCCTTACTATACTATGACTTTTTTAGGACTTTTTATGCCTTACTATACTATGACGTTTTTATGACTTTTTATGCCTTACTATGCTATGTCGTTTTTATGACTTTTTATGCCTTACTATACTATGACTTTTTTAGGACTTTTTATGCCTTACTATACTATGACTTTTTATGCCTTACTATACTATGTCGTTTTTATGACTTTTTATGCCTTACTATACTATGACTTTTTTTGGACTTTTTATGCCTTACTATACTATGACATTTTTATGACTTTTTATGCCTTACTATACTATGACTTTTTATGCCTTACTATACTATGACTTTTTTAGGACTTTTTATGCCTTACTATACTATGACGTTTTTATGACTTTTTATGCCATACTATACTATGACTTTTTATGCCTTACTATACTATGACGTTTTTATGACTTTTTATGCCTTACTATGCTATGTCGTTTTTATGACTTTTTATGCCTTACTATACTATGACTTTTTTTGGACTTTTTATGCCTTACTATACTATGACGTTTTTATGACTTTTTATGCCTTACTATACTATGACTTTTTATGCCTTACTATACTATGTCGTTTTTATGACTTTTTTATGCCTTACTTTACTATGCCGTTTTTATGACTTTTTATGCCTTACTATACTATGACTTTTTATGCCTTACTATACTATGTCATTTTTATGACTTTTTATGCCTTACTATACTATGACTTTTTACGCCTTACTATACTATGTCGTTTTTATGACTTTTTATGCCTTACTATACTATGACTTTTTTAGGACTTTTTATGCGTTACTAAACTATGACTTTTTTAGGACTTTTTATGCCTTACTATACTATGACGTTTTTATGACTTTTTATGCCTTACTATACTATGACGTTTTTATGACTTTTTATGCCTTACTATACTATGACTTTTTATGCCTTACTATACTATGTCGTTTTTATGACTTTTTATGCCTTACTATACTATGCCGTTTTTATGACTTTTTAGGCCTTACTATACTATGACTTTTTATGCCTTACTATACTATGTCGTTTTTATGACTTTTTATGCCTTACTATACTATGACTTTTTATGCCTTACTATACTATGTCGTTTTTATGACTTTTTATGCCTTACTATACTATGACTTTTTTATGACTTTTTATGCCTTACTATACTATGACTTTTTTAGGACTTTTTATGCCTTATTATACTATGTCGTTTTTATGACTTTTTATGCCTTACTGTACTATGACGTTTTTATGACTTTTTATGCCTTACTATACTATGACTTTTTATGCCTTACTATACTGTGACTTTTTTATGACTTTTTATGCCTTACTATACTATGACTTTTTTAGACTTTTTATGCCTTACTATACTATGTCTTTTTATGACTTTTTATGCCTTACTGTACTATGACGTTTTTATGACTTTTTATGCCTTACTATACTATGACTTTTTATGCCTTACTATACTGTGACGTTTTTATGACTTTTTATGCCTTACTATACTATGACTTTTTTATGACTTTTTAGGCCTTACTATACTATGACTTTTTATGCCTTACTATACTGTGACTTTTTTAGGACTTTTTATGCCTTACTATACTATGACTTTTTATGCCTTACTATGCTATGTCGTTTTTATGACTTTTTATGCCTTACTATACTATGACTTTTTTTGGACTTTTTATGCCTTACTATACTATGACTTTTTATGCCTTACTATACTATGCCGTTTTTATGACTTTTTATGCCTTACTATACTATGACGTTTTTATGACTTTTTATGCCTTACTATACTATGACTTTTTATGCCTTACTATACTATGTGTGTTTTTATGACTTTTTATGCCTTACTTTACTATGCCGTTTTTATGACTTTTTAGGCCTTACTATACTATGACTTTTTATGCCTTACTATACTATGTCATTTTTATGACTTTTTATGCCTTACTATACTATGACTTTTTACGCCTTACTATACTATGACTTTTTATTCCTTACTATACTATGACGTTTTTATGACTTTTTATGCCTTACTATACTATGACTTTTTATGCCTTACTATATTATGACTTTTTTATGACTTTTTATGCCTTACTATACTATGACTTTTTATGCCTTACTATACTATGACGTTTTTATGACTTTTTATGCCTTACTATACTATGACGTTTTTATGACTTTTTATGCCTTACTATACTATGACTTTTTATGCCTTACTATACTATGTCGTTTTTATGACTTTTTATGCCTTACTTTACTATGCCGTTTTTATGACTTTTTAGGCCTTACTATACTATGACTTTTTATGCCTTACTATCCTGTGACTTTTTTAGGACTTTTTATGCCTTACTATACTATGACTTTTTATGCCTTACTATACTATGTCGTTTTTATGACTTTTTATGCCTTACTATACTATGACTTTTTTTGGACTTTTTATGCCTTACTATACTATGACGTTTTTATGACTTTTTATGCCTTACTATACTATGACTTTTTTATGACTTTTTAGGCCTTACTATACTATGACTTTTTATGCCTTACTATACTATGCCGTTTTTATGACTTTTTATGCCTTACTATACTATGACGTTTTTATGACTTTTTATGCCTTACTATACTATGACTTTTTATGCCTTACTATACTATGTCGTTTTTATGACTTTTTATGCCTTACTTTACTATGCCGTTTTTATGACTTTTTAGGCCTTACTATACTATGACTTTTTATGCCTTACTCTATACTATGTCATTTTTATGACTTTTTTAGGCCTTACTATACTATGACTTTTTTTGCCTTACTATACTATGCGTTTTTATGACTTTTTATGCCTTACTATACTATGACGTTTTTATGACTTTTTAATGCCTTACTATACTATGACTTTTTATGCCTTACTATACTATGTCGTTTTTATGACTTTTTATGCCTTACTTTACTATGCCGTTTTTATGACTTTTTAGGCCTTACTATACTATGACTTTTTATGCCTTACTCTATACTATGTCATTTTTATGACTTTTTATGCCTTACTCTATACTATGTCATTTTTATGACTTTTTATGCCTTACTATACTATGACTTTTTATGCCTTACTATACTATGTCGTTTTTATGACTTTTTATGCCTTACTATACTATGTCATTTTTAAGACTTTTTATGCCTTACTATACTATGACGTTTTTATGACTTTTTATGCCATACTATACTATGACTTTTTATGCCTTACTATACTATGACGTTTTTATGACTTTTTATGCCTTACTATACTATGCCGTTTTTATGACTTTTTAGGCCTTACTATACTATGACTTTTTATGCCTTACTATCCTGTGACTTTTTTAGGACTTTTTATGCCTTACTATACTATGACTTTTTATGCCTTACTATACTATGTCGTTTTTATGACTTTTTATGCCTTACTATACTATGACGTTTTTAGGACTTTTTATGCCTTACTATACTATGACGTTTTTATGACTTTTTTTGCCTTACTATACTATGACTTTTTTATGTCTTACTATACTATGACGTTTTTTATGCCTTACTATACTATGTCGTTTTAATGACTTTTTTATGGCCTTACTATACTATGACTTTTTTAGGACTTTTTATGCCTTACTATACTATGACTTTTTATGCCTTACTATACTATGTCGTTTTTATGACTTTTTATGCCTTACTATACTATGACTTTTTAATGCCTTACTATACTATGTCGTTTTTATGACTTTTTATGCCTTACTATACTATGACTTTTTTAGGACTTTTTATGCGTTACTATACTATGACTTTTTTAGGACTTTTTATGCCTTACTATACTATGACTTTTTATGCCTTACTATACTATGACTTTTTATGCCTTACTATACTATGTCGTTTTTATGACTTTTTATGCCTTACTATACTATGACTTTTTTTGGACTTTTTATGCCTTACTATACTATGACGTTTTTATGACTTTTTATGCCTTACTATACTATGACTTTTTTATGACTTTTTAGGCCTTACTATACTATGACTTTTTATGCCTTACTATACTATGCCGTTTTTATGACTTTTTATGCCTTACTATACTATGACTTTTTATGCCTTACTATACTGTGACTTTTTTAGGACTTTTTATGCCTTACTATGCTATGTCGTTTTTATGACTTTTTATGCCTTACTATACTATGACTTTTTTTGACTTTTTATGCCTTACTATACTATGACTTTTTATGCCTTACTATACTATGCCGTTTTTATGACTTTTTATGCCTTACTATACTATGACGTTTTTATGACTTTTTATGCCTTACTATACTATGACTTTTTATGCCTTACTATACTATGTCGTTTTTATGACTTTTTATGCCTTACTTTACTGTGCCGTTTTTATGACTTTTTATGCCTTACTATACTATGTCATTTTTAAGACTTTATATGCCTTACTATACTATGACTTTTTATGCCTTACTATACTATGACTTTTTATGCCTTGCTATACTATGTCGTTTTTATTACTTTTTATGCCTTATTATACTATGACTTTTTTTGGACTTTTTATGCCTTACTATACTATGACGTTTTTATGACTTTTTATGCCTTACTATACTATGACTTTTTTATGACTTTTTAGGCCTTACTATACTATGACTTTTTATGCCTTACTATACTATGCCGTTTTTATGACTTTTTATGCCTTACTATACTATGACTTTTTATGCCTTACTATACTGTGACTTTTTTAGGACTTTTTATGCCTTACTATGCTATGTCGTTTTTATGACTTTTTATGCCTTACTATACTATGACTTTTTTTGACTTTTTATGCCTTACTATACTATGACTTTTTATGCCTTACTATACTATGCCGTTTTAATGACTTTTTATGCCTTACTATACTATGTCGTTTTTATGACTTTTTATGCCTTACTATACTATGACTTTTTATGCCTTACTATATTATGACTTTTTTATGACTTTTTATGCCTTACTATACTATGACTTTTTATGCCTTACTATACTATGACGTTTTTATGACTTTTTATGCCTTACTATACTATGACTTTTTATGCCTTACTATACTATGACGTTTTTATGACTTTTTATGCCTTACTATACTATGACTTTTTATGCCTTACTATACTATGACGTTTTTATGACTTTTTATGCCTTACTATACTATGCCGTTTTTATGACTTTTTAGGCCTTACTATACTATGACTTTTTATGCCTTACTATCCTGTGACTTTTTTAGGACTTTTTATGCCTTACTATACTATGACTTTTTATGCCTTACTATACTATGTCGTTTTTATGACTTTTTATGCCTTACTATACTATGACTTTTTTTGGACTTTTTATGCCTTACTATACTATGACGTTTTTATGACTTTTTATGCCTTACTATACTATGACTTTTTTATGACTTTTTAGGCCTTACTATACTATGACTTTTTATGCCTTACTATACTATGCCGTTTTTATGACTTTTTATGCCTTACTAAACTATGACGTTTTTATGACTTTTTATGCCTTACTATACTATGACTTTTTTATGACTTTTTAGGCCTTACTATACTATGACTTTTTATGCCTTACTATACTGTGACTTTTTTAGGACTTTTTATGCCTTACTATACTATGTCTTTTTATGCCTTACTATGCTATGTCGTTTTTATGACTTTTTATGCCTTACTATACTATGACTTTTTTTGGACTTTTTATGCCTTACTATACTATGACTTTTTATGCCTTACTATACTATGCCGTTTTAATGACTTTTTATGCCTTACTATACTATGTCGTTTTTATGACTTTTTATGCCTTACTATACTATGACTTTTTATGCCTTACTATATTATGACTTTTTTATGACTTTTTATGCCTTACTTTACTATGCCGTTTTTATGACTTTTTAGGCCTTACTATACTATGACTTTTTATGCCTTACTCTATACTATGTCATTTTTATGACTTTTTAGGCCTTACTATACTATGACTTTTTATGCCTTACTATACTATGCCGTTTTTATGACTTTTTATGCCTTACTATACTATGACGTTTTTATGACTTTTTATGCCTTACTATACTATGACTTTTTATGCCTTACTATACTATGTCGTTTTTATGACTTTTTATGCCTTACTTTACTATGCCGTTTTTATGACTTTTTAGGCCTTACTATACTATGACTTTTTATGCTTACTATACTATGTCATTTTTATGACTTTTTAGCCTTACTATACTATGACTTTTTATGCCTACTATACTATGTCGTTTTTATGACTTTTTATGCCTTACTATACTATGTCATTTTTAAGACTTTTTATGCCTTACTATACTATGACGTTTTTATGACTTTTTATGCCATACTATACTATGACTTTTTATGCCTTACTATACTATGACGTTTTTATGACTTTTTATGCCTTACTATACTATGCCTTTTTATGACTTTTTTATGGCCTTACTATACTATGACTTTTTATGCCTTACTATCCTGTGACTTTTTTAGGACTTTTTATGCCTTACTATAACTATGACTTTTTATGCCTTACTATACTATGTCGTTTTTATGACTTTTTATGCCTTACTATAACTATGACTTTTTATGCCTTACTATACTATGACTTTTTATATGCCTTACTATACTATGTCGTTTTAATGACTTTTTATGCCTTACTATACTATGCCTTTTTATGACTTTTTAGGCCTTACTATACTAAGACTTTTTATGCCTACTATCCTGTGACTTTTTTAGGACTTTTTATGCCTTACTAACTATGACTTTTTATCCTTACTATACTATGTCGTTTTTATGACTTTTTATGCCTTACTATACTATGACTTTTTTTGGACTTTTTATGCCTTACTATACTATGACGTTTTTATGACTTTTTATGCCTTACTATACTATGACTTTTTTATGACTTTTTAGGCCTTACTATACTATGACTTTTTATGCCTTACTATACTATGCCGTTTTTATGACTTTTTATGCCTTACTATACTATGACGTTTTTATGACTTTTTATGCCTTACTATACTATGACTTTTTATGCCTTACTATACTATGTCGTTTTTATGACTTTTTATGCCTTACTTTACTATGCCGTTTTTATGACTTTTTATGCCTTACTATACTATGACTTTTTTTGGACTTTTTATGCCTTACTATACTATGACGTTTTTATGACTTTTTATGCCTTACTATACTATGACTTTTTATGCCTTACTATACTATGACTTTTTTAGGACTTTTTATGCCTTACTATACTATGACGTTTTTATGACTTTTTATGCCTTACTATACTATGACTTTTTATGCCTTACTATACTATGACGTTTTTATGACTTTTTATGCCTTACTATGCTATGTCGTTTTTATGACTTTTTATGCCTTACTATACTATGACTTTTTTTGGACTTTTTATGCCTTACTATACTATGACTTTTTTATGACTTTTTATGCCTTACTATACTATGACTTTTTATGCCTTACTATACTATGTCGTTTTTATGACTTTTTATGCCTTACTTTACTATGCCGTTTTTATGACTTTTTAGGCCTTACTATACTATGACTTTTTATGCCTTACTATACTATGTCATTTTTATGACTTTTTATGCCTTACTATACTATGACTTTTTACGCCTTACTATACTATGACTTTTTTATGACTTTTTATGCCTTACTATACTATGACGTTTTTATGACTTTTTATGCCTTACTATACTATGACTTTTTATGCCTTACTATATTATGACTTTTTTATGACTTTTTATGCCTTACTATACTATGACTTTTTATGCCTTACTATACTATGACGTTTTTATGACTTTTTATGCCTTACTATACTATGACGTTTTTATGACTTTTTATGCCTTACTATACTATGACTTTTTATGCCTTACTATACTATGTCGTTTTTATGACTTTTTATGCCTTACTATACTATGTCATTTTTAAGACTTTTTATGCCTTACTATACTATGACGTTTTTATGACTTTTTATGCCATACTATACTATGACTTTTTATGCCTTACTATACTATGACGTTTTTATGACTTTTTATGCCTTACTATACTATGCCGTTTTTATGACTTTTTAGGCCTTACTATACTATGACTTTTTATGCCTTACTATCCTGTGACTTTTTTAGGACTTTTTATGCCTTACTATACTATGACTTTTTATGCCTTACTATACTATGTCGTTTTTATGGCTTTTTATGCCTTACTATACTATGACGTTTTTAGGACTTTTTATGCGTTGCTATACTATGACGTTTTTATGACTTTTTTTGCCTTACTATACTATGACTTTTTATGTCTTACTATACTATGACGTTTCTACGCCTTACTATACTATGTCGTTTTAATGACTTTTTATGCCTTACTATACTATGACTTTTTTTGGACTTTTTATGCCTTACTATACTATGACTTTTTATGCCTTACTATACCATGACTTTTTTAGGACTTTTTATGCCTTACTATACTATGACTTTTTATGCCTTACTATGCTATGTCGTTTTTATGACTTTTTATGCCTTACTATACTATGACTTTTTTTGGACTTTTTATGCCTTACTATACTATGACTTTTTATGCCTTACTATACTATGCCGTTTTTATGACTTTTTATGCCTTACTATACTATGACGTTTTTATGACTTTTTATGCCTTACTATTCTATGACTTTTTATGCCTTACTATACTATGTCGTTTTTATGACTTTTTATGCCTTACTTTACTATGCCGTTCTTATGACTTCTTATGCCTTACTATACTATGACTTTTTTAGGACTTTTTATGCCTTACTATACTATGTCGTTTTTATGACTTTTTATGCCTTACTGTACTATGACGTTTTTATGACTTTTTATGCCTTACTATACTATGCCGTTTTTATGACTTTTTATGCCTTACTATACTATGACGTTTTTATGACTTTTTATGCCTTACTATACTATGACTTTTTTATGACTTTTTATGCCTTACTATACTATGACTTTTTATGCCTTACTATACTATGACGTTTTTATGACTTTTTATGCCTTACTATACTATGACTTTTTATGCCTTACTATACTATGACTTTTTTAGGACTTTTTATGCCTTACTATACTATGCCGTTTTTATGACTTTTTATGCCTTACTATACTATGACGTTTTTATGACTTTTTATGCCTTACTATACTATGACTTTTTTAGGACTTTTTATGCCTTACTATACTATGACGTTTTTATGACTTTTTATGCCATACTATACTATGACTTTTTATGCCTTACTATACTATGACGTTTTTATGACTTTTTATGCCTTACTATGCTATGTCGTTTTTATGACTTTTTATGCCTTACTATACTATGACTTTTTTAGGACTTTTTATGCCTTACTATACTATGACTTTTTATGCCTTACTATACTATGTCGTTTTTATGACTTTTTATGCCTTACTATACTATGACTTTTTTTGGACTTTTTTTGCCTTACTATACTATGACATTTTTATGACTTTTTATGCCTTACTATACTATGACTTTTTATGCCTTACTATACTATGACTTTTTTAGGACTTTTTATGCCTTACTATACTATGACGTTTTTATGACTTTTTATGCCATACTATACTATGACTTTTTATGCCTTACTATACTATGACGTTTTTATGACTTTTTATGCCTTACTATGCTATGTCGTTTTTATGACTTTTTATGCCTTACTATACTATGACTTTTTTTGGACTTTTTATGCCTTACTATACTATGACGTTTTTATGACTTTTTATGCCTTACTATACTATGACTTTTTATGCCTTACTATACTATGTCGTTTTTATGAGTTTTTATGCCTTACTTTACTATGCCGTTTTTATGACTTTTTAGGCCTTACTATACTATGACTTTTTATGCCTTACTATACTATGTCATTTTTATGACTTTTTATGCCTTACTATACTATGACTTTTTACGCCTTACTATACTATGACTTTTTATGCCTTACTATCCTGTGACTTTTTTATGACTTTTTATGCCTTACTATACTATACTATGACTTTTTATGCTTACTATACTATGTCGTTTTTATGACTTTTTTTGCCTTACTATACTATGACATTTTTATGACTTTTTAATGCCTTACTATACTATGACGTTTTTAGGACTTTTTATGCCTTACTATAACTATGACTTTTTTTTTATGACTTTTTAGGCCTTACTATACTATGACTTTTTATGCCTACTATACTATGACCGTTTTTATGACTTTTTATGCCTTACTATACTATGACGTTTTTATGACTTTTTATGCCTTACTATACTATGACTTTTTATGCCTTACTATACTATGTCGTTTTTATGACTTTTTATGCCTTACTTTACTATGCCGTTTTTATGACTTTTTAGGCCTTACTATACTATGACTTTTTATGCCTTACTCTATACTATGTCATTTTTATGACTTTTTATGCCTTACTATACTATGACTTTTTATGCCTTACTATACTATGTCGTTTTTATGACTTTTTATGCCTTACTATACTATGACTTTTTTAAGACTTTTTATGCCTTACTATACTATGACGTTTTTATGACTTTTTATGCCTTACTATACTATGACTTTTTATGCCTTACTATACTATGACGTTTTTATGACTTTTTATGCCTTACTATACTATGCCGTTTTTATGACTTTTTAGGCCTTACTATACTATGACTTTTTATGCCTTACTATCCTGTGACTTTTTTAGGACTTTTTATGCCTTACTATACTATGACTTTTTATGCCTTACTATACTATGTCGTTTTTATGGCTTTTTATGCCTTACTATACTATGACTTTTTATGTCTTACTATACTATGACGTTTCTACGCCTTACTATACTATGTCGTTTTAATGACTTTTTATGCCTTACTATACTATGACTTTTTTAGGACTTTTTATGCCTTAATATACCATGACTTTTTATGCATTATTATACTATGTCGTTTTTATGACTTTTTATGCCTGACTATACTATGACTTTTTATGCCTTATTATACTACGTCGTTTTTATGACTTTTTATGCCTTACTATACTATGACTTTTTTAGGACTTTTTATGCGTTACTATACTATGACTTTTTTAGGACTTTTTATGCCTTACTATACTATGACTTTTTATGCCTTACTATACTATGACTTTTTTACGCCTTACTATACTATGTCGTTTTTATGACTTTTTATGCCTTACTATACTATGACTTTTTTAGGACTTTTTATGCGTTACTAAACTATGACTTTTTTAGGACTTTTTATGCCTTACTATACTATGACGTTTTTTTGACTTTTTATGCCTTACTATACTATGACGTTTTTATGACTTTTTATGCTTACTATACTATGTCTTTTTATGACTTACTATACTATGTCGTTTTTATGACTTTTTATGCCTTACTTTACTATGACGTTTTTATGACTTTTTTTGCCTTACTATACTATGACTTTTTTTGGACTTTTTTTGCCTTACTATACTATGCCGTTTTTATGACTTTTTTATGCCTTACTATACTGTGACTTTTTAGGCCTTACTATACTATACTATGACTTTTTTTTGACTTTTTATGCCTTACTATACTATGACGTTTTTATGACTTTTTTTTGACTTTTTATGCTTACTATACTATGACCGTTTTTATGACTTTATACTATGACTTTTTTTTGACTTTTTATGCCTTATTATACTATGTCGTTTTTTTGACTTTTTTTTTGCCTTACTATACTATGACGTTTTTATGACTTTTTTTGCCTTACTATACTATGACGTTTTTTGACTTTTTTTGCCTTACTATATTATGACTTTTTTTGCCTTACTATACTATGACTTTTTATTGCCTTACTATACTATGACATTTTATGCCTGACTATACTATGACGTTTTTTATGCCTTACTTTACTATGACGTTTTTATGACTTTTTTTGCCTTACTATACTATGACGTTTTTATGACTTTTTTGCCTTACTATACTATGACTTTTTTTTGACTTTTTATGCCTTACTATATTATGACTTTTTTTGCCTTACTAT
>NC_079370.1:3910753-3928253 GCF_021018895.1 Seriola aureovittata
AAAAGCACTGCCATGACTTTCTTTTTTTTTCAGACAAAAACAACAATAATTTAAATTTCATTTATTGCTGATGTTCAATCAAAGCTATACGACAGAAATAGTGTATTTTATGCTTTTATTAGATGTTCAATAACAGACAGCGGACAGGAAATGAGGGGAGAAAGAGGGAATGGCGTGTTCCCAGCTGGACTCCAACCAGGGTCACTGAAGTTCATGATTGTCATCTTTAACTATCAATAATGTATAAAATAAAACGGGAATTTACAGCATGGAAGCTGTTTTATTAGGTGTTATTCTCTTGACTGATACACTGACAACGTACATCTGTCACATACTGTTTGAGCTTTCAATAAAAGTGTTGCATCAAAACTTAAAATAAAAACGCACCGTTTTACCTTGTGAACCTGAAGGAGTTTGTGTGTGTGTCGTCGGCTCCGGACACTTTGAACATTTGCACCAAAATTTGTTGAAACTGCTTTTTTTAAATTTTCTGAAAGAGCCCACCTGAAAGAGGTGGGAGCTGGAGGCTGAGCTCTGGCTCACACACCCCCACACACACACACACACACACACACACACAAACCCCTTCATTGTGCTTGTGAAGCTGCAACAAAGCAAAGCGGAGAAAAAGGCCCCTATTTACCTGAACCACCTCTCCGTAAAGAACGACGGATCAACACCACCTTTCTTTTTTTTTCAGACAAAAACAACAATAATTTAAATTTCATTTATTGCTGATGTTCAATCAAAGCTATACGACAGAAATAGTGTATTTTATGCTTTTATTAGATGTTCAATAACAGACAGCGGACAGGAAATGAGGGGAGAAAGAGGGAATGGCGTGTTCCCAGCTGGACTCCAACCAGGGTCACTGAAGTTCATGATTGTCATCTTTAACTATCAATAATGTATAAAATAAAACGGGAATTTACAGCATGGAAGCTGTTTTATTAGGTGTTATTCTCTTGACTGATACACTGACAACGTACATCTGTCACATACTGTTTGAGCTTTCAATAAAAGTGTTGCATCAAAACTTAAAATAAAAACGCACCGTTTTACCTTGTGAACCTGAAGGAGTTTGTGTGTGTGTCGTCGGCTCCGGACACTTTGAACATTTGCACCAAAATTTGTTGAAACTGCTTTTTTTAAATTTTCTGAAAGAGCCCACCTGAAAGAGGTGGGAGCTGGAGGCTGAGCTCTGGCTCACACACCCCCACACACGCACACACACACACACACAAACCCCTTCATTGTGCTTGTGAAGCTGCAACAAAGCAAAGCGGAGAAAAAGGCCCCTATTTACCTGAACCACCTCTCCGTAAAGAACGACGGATCAACACCACCTTTCTTTTTTTTTCCTTTTACTGCCCCTTCACCCCGTTATACTCCCCCTCACCCCTGATCACCCCATTGTCGGAGAGGACAAAGGCCAGGAGGAGAGAGGGAGAGGTGAAGGGGGGAGGAGATGGAAGGGGGGGGGGGGGGCACTCACCTGATAAGAGCATGAATGATCCCATTGAGGAGGAGAAAAGAAGAAGCTTTTCTTTACCTTCACTTTACCATCACCGTCAAACATTAAAATACAAATTTAAATTTTTAGAGGTGAGGTGGGGGGGGGGGGGGGGGGGGGGGCTCACTTCACCAATATGATTTACATGTAAAATGGGGGAAAGATTGATTCCTACAATTCGAACTGACTGCTGATGCTGTGCTGATGTTTAGCAGGTGTTCTTTTACCATAATCACCATCTTAGATTAGCGTACTAGCGTGCTAACATTTTCTAATTGGGAATGAACACAAAGTGCAGCTGCAGGCTAATGGGAACGTCCCTTTTTATCGCCCTTTTATTGCTTTTATTGTGTTTGCATCTATTGCTTTTATACAACATCTACTCTCTCTAATTGTCCTTGTTTATATTGATATATATTGTATGTCTTCCCTCTTTAACTTATATCTTATTTCTGTCCTGCTTTCGTTTGGCCTTACGATCCCGCTTTCTGTTTTCATTTTGTCTTTTGAGCCTCTTGCTTGTTATTGCTATTGCTTTGATCGTCAAAGAACTCTGTTTTTAAAGGTGCTTCATATATAAAGTTTGCAAGTATTCTGTCATAAATCAAAGTATCGGACCAAGTGAAGGATAACCGGAGTTATGATTGCGGGAAAGTGCATCCAATATTATTTTGTCATCAGGACCAGAGAGGTCGTGTGCTCTACAAGTGGCAGAAAAATACATTAACTGATTATCCAGAACTGCTGCTCAGGTGCATTCACAGCCTTTCTCTTTGTGCATAAAATGTTCCAGACACCACATTAAAACTGGCATCATTCAGACGACTCATTACAATAACGAGGCTCTGATGTTGCCTGTTGGTAATTTTTTATCGGCAGCATTTTGGCTAACAACGCTACAGCTCGCTCCGCTCTTCGCTCTCCCCTAAATGTTGCAGTAACTACATAAAATAATCTGGTTTGGGTTTAATTACAGTGGCTCCTCTTGACTCTGGAAACTATCAAAATAAACCATAAAGGTAAATGATGTAAGATTAACTTGTTATTTTTATTTAACAGTTAAAACTGTTAACGTTCTTTCATCCGCATTTTAGTTAATTCAGGGAAAGAGAGTGAAGGGAGAAAAGAAAAGGGGGGAAGGAAAGATGGAGGGAAGGAAGGGAGGGACAGAGGAATTTATATGGCCAGGGCTATAGGTTATGGTGAATTATCCTGAATTAACAGTGTGTTTACTTTAGGTGGGAGGCTGCTGAGTGAAGCGGGTGAAGTCGGGGCGTCAGGTGACCCGGCTCTTTGTTATGGAGAGAGGAGGGCTGGCAAACGCAGCCCCAAATGACTGGCAGGAATGTCGCCTGGAACAATGCTGCGATTCTCCGCGACAGCAGCGTCCATCATCATTAGAAGTCGCCCGTCGTTGTGTAAAAGAAAAAAGAAAAAAAGAAAAGAATTTAAAAAAAACTGCCGTGAAGACTTTTGTCGAGTCGTACCATCAGGCTGCTGCGACTTTGACCCTTGACCTCTTCACTGTTGACTCCTGGTTAATGTCGTGATCGAGGAACTGAGGATGAATCCACTGTTAATCTAATAAAAGTCACAGTGAATTACTCACAAATATAAAATTTGAAATAAAATCGTTGATGCACTCAGTTCAGCGTGAAGCTCAATATTCTCACTTCCTCGCTGCAAAAAAAAAAGTCGTTTCTGTTCAAATTTGAGCTCTAAAGACTTTAGAGGATTCAGATAAAGTCAATCACAGGCAAAAAAAAAAACTTGAAAAGGAGATTTATTGCGTCTGTTTAATAAAACCAGGCTCACTATGCAAATTCATCCATTTGCATCACTTACAGATCAGTTTTTATTCATTTTGGTTAAAAACAGAGCAGTTAACTTCATGCAAACTCATCACCTGGAAGAAAACCTGTTTCATAGGAACATAGAGGAGAGTGGCAGTTACTGTAGCTGCTGCTGGCTTCGTAAATGTGAGGAAAATTTAATTGGGATAATTTCCATAACAGTTAATAGAAGTTGTATGGAAATAACTCTTTTTTTAATGTACAGAAACTGGAGACCAAAGCACGCTCTGTGCACACACATGCACACCACTCTTAACGCTCTATTAGCTGATTTTATTTTATTTATTTTTTAACATAATAGGAAAAACAAAGAGCACAAGCATATAAATATATTAGTGACTGATCAGATTATTTCCTCCTCTTGTCTGTGTCCAGATGATTTAGAGAGGAAGCTAAAGTAGAAGTTTCGACCACAACTCTGACTGGAAACAGTGTCACTCAGTGCGTGCATGTATTTTTGTGCACGCCATGTGTGTGCTATTCTTACAACTGACACACACACACACACACACAAACACACACACACACGCAGAGTGGAACACACACACAGTGGGTCAATGCAATCCACTCCACTTCATGGTTTGTTTACGTAGCCGCCGTCCTCAAACAGCTAGCATTAACATTACTGAGCTAAAGAACAAAGGCAGTGAATGGGCCGGTGTTAGCATTGACTCAGCTACCTTTTTATTGAACCGAGCTCAAAGTCAGGTGAGGTGGAGTCATTAGCACTTCATTTACAACTGGGTAACAGGGCAGCTTCACTCTTTGATATTTGACGGATCTTTGTAATTGTGCATTTTGGGAACGACAGCTACCGACTGTCCCCGCGCCGAGGCGATGGGTTTTTCTCAGAATGTAAATTGAGAAAATATGGGCTCTAAAAGGATTACAGATTAAAGACGACATTAATTTGGGATTGCTACACTTTTGTGTGACAATATGAATCCGTAGGAATCAGGAAACAAACAGCCTGAAATACATTTTAAAACAGAGTTTCTTTTCAAAATAAAATGAATCTTTGAATGAGTAAAAATCAGCTTTTATCAAAACAACAGGAAGCTTCTGGAGGAAATCAAGTCAATCAAATTAAAGGACGACACAACGACAAACGTTCTAATGGAGTGGATCTTGTGTGTGTGTGTGTGTTAACTGATTGAAACCGAGGAAATGATTTGTTAGCTGAGTGACAATGAGCCAACATTAGTCGAGTCAATTAGCACATGCTAATAGAGCTCCATTCACTTCCAGTGGGGACTGTGAGGGGCTGTTAGGACGCTGACACACCGAGAACCAATATGGATTTTCTTTCTCTTTGCTCTGGCGTTGTCGGCCTGCGTTGTTTGGATAATGGGCGACTGCCCTTTGACATCAATTCAACATCAGCTTACTGATTAGAGCTGAGCCATGAGTCAAAAGGTATCAGACACACCAGGAAGACTGCAGGTAACCAGCTGACTGTCAGCTATCCTGTGATGATTCTCCTTCTTCTAAAGGGAGACCGAGGGAAGAATGAAGGGGGATCAGGGAAGAGCTGCATGAGCTCTGTCATACATTTTCATTTTCAATTCAGGTGACGGCAGAAAATCAGAGAATGAATTACTGCTGCAATAAAGTATAAAGTGGTTACTGAAAACCATGTGTTTACATGACAGTTGTCAGCTTGTATTTTGCCCAAGACTGTACAGTGAATGTGTATAATTGTGGAAGCAGAGACATTGTCCACACTAAGTCATTTCATTTTTAAACAAGAGTTTGATGTGGTACTCGCTTTTTAACAGAACAAATCTGCCTCATTTTCTGCAAAACAGCTCACGCTTCACAGAGTGTTCAGCTTCGACCTGAAGCTTATTTTTATACTTCAAGTTTATTTTCTCCTGATTTACACACATTACTTTGTCAAAACACTTGCACAGCAGCGCTGAGGCTGAAAGCTTCCAGAGTAGACACTAAAAGACAAAGACGTGGAACTGCCGGCAGCGTCCGGAGACAACATGTTATTTAGCCTTTCTGTGTCTCATATATGTTCTATAACTTCGAAAAGCAGGAAAACACAATAACGCAGCTGCACGGACGGCTACCACCTTCTTCTATTCTTCTTCTCCTCTTTATTTTATGTCGTTAGTTGTTGTTATTTTTATCTCTGGAAACACATATTAATACCAGATGTAATTGTAATCAGGTTAAAATCATATCGAGATACACTTTGGATTTAATCCCTCCTTTTTACTTTTATATTTATATGATATTTTATTTACATTTATACAGGTTACAGTACTTTCTAAAGCTGAAATTGAATGAAAAGTAAAATATGACTTTGAATGCTTATATATTCACCAGTGTGTGTGTGTGTGTGTGTGTGTGTGTGTGTGTGTGTGTGTGTAAGTCTGTCTCAGACACAGAGAGCCTTTCTTCAGACAATGAGCAGCTTACATGTTGGGGGATGTTTTTTTTAAGGGGGGGCCGTCGTGTTCGCTGCTGCTCAACTCGGAGAAAACTCATCAGGCTAATTCTTTACCAGTTTAATCCACTGGTTTAATTCCAGTGTCTGAGGCAGCGAACTGGCCTCAGAGGATTATCAGCGAGGAGAGCGGGACGCGCCAAAACAAAGACGACTCTCCCTGTTGCAGGAGGCTTCACCCAAGAACCCGAACAGATACACAGGACATACGCTGACTTCATGCAACGCCGCCAAAGCTGAACTCAGTGTTGATTATGATCAATTTAACATACGAATAATTGGAATAAAAGATCAATTAGTTCGCCAAAAGGCAATCTTGGAGTTTGAATTGACAAAAAGTAGTTCCCACTCTAACTCTCCCACATCTTCACTGTAATCTTCGTTAAACTGTTTTGACAGTGAACTCGCTGGAAAATCAGACCGCAGCCCAAAAACCCCCGGGTGGGTACAGTCCCATTCAATTCAAGTCAAACAGATGAACGCACAGAAGCCGCAGAACTCCACCCAAAATCCTTTGCACCGGTTCCCTGACAGAGATGATAACGGCTTCCTTCAAACAACAAGGAGACGGAGACCTGGGCGGGAGTTTCCCTCCTGTATTTAGTTTGGTAAATTCAGTTTATCTGACTTTAATCCACTGAGGTCTTTAGTGACTGTTTTCATTTCACTTGATCCGTCTTTGTGTACTGTGCACCTAAATGACTTCTTACCCATAATGCATGTATTATTTCCAGGGAACACAATCAGCTCAGTGAAGACTCAGACTCAGGGGAACATGTTCCACCACTTTTTTCAGCCAAAATACAATCAGTAAAAACAACATTTGTGAACTTCAAAAACACATTGAACAAGAAGTTAGTAATATTTAGTAATATCGTATAAATCGTTTAGTGCATCACATTAATCAATAGAGAGAACTGAGGGAATATTTTATTCGGCCAGAAAAATGGCAGAAAGTCTGATAAACATTAATTTGGGTTTTATTATTTTAAATCTGTGACCTGTGACGGATAAAGAGGGAGATTTTGTAAATAAGATCACTCTTGTTCATGTGCGTGTGTTTGTGTGTGTGTGTGTGTGTGTGTGTGTGTGTGTGTGTGTTTGAATGGCGCACGTACATACACACACACACACACACACACACACACACACACAGATTATTGCGTCTGTTTTGGCTGCAGAAGCATGTGGGATACGTCACCGAGCTCTGCAGGTCGTCCCCCCATTCCCTGCTGATGATTAACTTAGTTCAGCTAATTAACACACACACACACACACACACACACACACACTCACAAAGTGTTGAACTCCACTAGTGTTCTGGGGCAATGACACACTTCCTTCTAAACATCCTGAATTTTCCTTTCAGTTCAGTGAAACTTTGGAAGACTTTGATTAGCTGTATAACAACACACATGTGCGCGCACACACACACACACACACACACACCACACACACACACACACACACACACACAGTAAGATATCGGAGGTTTCTTGGGAAAATCTTTAGCGTTAATCAACTCGGAAAGTGAAAAACCTAAACTCCTGTCCGGTTGCGACAAGTTTTACTCCTCTACTGTTTTCACCACTTTCTCAGATCTCAGCATTTATCATAACAAGTCTAATATCATCACGACTGACAGGAACAACGGACAAAACACGATGATGAGATCCAGGTAGAATTACTGAATTTTCCTGCAAAATAAAACAAAACTAAAAAATCTCTGAATCTGACGTCAGTAATTTAGGAGTTAAAAATTGTGAAAACATTTGGTTATGAGTCTCCTCTTAATCTGAAGGGTTTAGAAACCATCAAGGAATTCATACACTGATGTACCTCGAGTAAACACACACACACACACACACACACACACACACACAGTCACCCCGCCTTACCCCCTGTGTGGCGGCTGCAGGCCCAGATTTGAAAGGGATTTGTTTGACCTGAGGAGGTGTTGGCAGGAGGGGGGGCACAGTGTGTATTAGGGTGTGTGTGTGTGTGTGTGTGTGTGTGTGTATAAGACTCAGACAGACAGTAAAACATATGTCGCTCCCAGGGAGGGGCCATCTCGCTAATTTAGCCGTGGCGGCGCTGCACTGCACCGGTCAATAGTTTGGATCGTCCACGCCCTGAAAAAACCCACAGACCTGCTGCTTTACAGCTCTGCAGCTCGCCAGAGGCACGGCGGCAATATGGAGGGGAGGAGGACCCCCGAGTGTGTGTGTGTGTGTGAATCAGTGTGTAAATTCTCCCTCCGAGGCAGAGAGGACCATAGGAGGTGTCACCGCCCCCCCACCCACCATTCCTCCCGCCTCTCTGTGTGTCCGCATGTCTCACATTCCAGCTGCTTGTTTTAAAATAAGAAAATCTCTCTGTTTTAATATTTAAAGACGTCGCTGAGGGAAATGGGGAGGGGGGGGGGGTCGGACTCACACCTGTAATGTTACAATCAACTCTCGTTTTGTCCGGCAGCGTCATGATCCTTGAACTCAGTTTGACTCCACACATTTTTCCTACTTCTACTTTTTGATTAAAATCTTACTTCCTGGTCCCTTTATACAGCGCTGGCTCGTGGTTTGAACCTTCACCTACTGTCAACAAATCAAGTCGAAGCCAAACCTCCAGTAGCAGGTTAGAAACTAGTGCAAAAACCAATAGAAGAATCTTGAAACGGAAAAGATCTTGAACGCCACTTCGTCCCCGTGTACGTGGTAAAACCAGAACAGCAGGTTTGTAAATGACTTTTTATCACATTTAATGTCTGATGAGGAAGAGCAGAAGCGAGAAGTCGAGGAAGTTTCTGCTCTCTTTTCCTCTTTTTCTTGACCTCCATCTTTTGACCTTTTGACCTGATTGAAGTCTAAATAAACCTCTTTTTTTTCAATTTTGACTGGACATACTTCACTCTTTCTTTTCCTCTCCTCGTCGTTTCCCTCCACTCCTTTCCTCTGACCTCCTCGCCCCGTGGCCTCGGCCTCGTCTCCTCCTCTCCATCTTTCCATCATCTTTTCATCACGCACAACCGTCGCCTCTCTGCTTTCAGCCCTCTCACCTCCCACCCCGCTCCTTCTCTTTCTTTTTACATCCTCGCTTCTCTTTACATGTCTGTTCCCTCCGTCCCTCCACTCTTTCATTCCTCCTCTTCCTCTCTTTACATCTTCCATTTCTCTGCCGCATGTATATCCTCCTTTTTTTCAAACTGTTTTGTTTCCCACACAACTTTCTATTCTCTCTCTCTCTCTCTGAGTTGTCAGTGATGGATGGAGGAGGCGACAGCTTGGTCTTGGCCCCTGGAGGTGAACAGGGGATGCCAGGCTGTTACGTCACCCACCCCCCATACACACACACAATCACACACACACACACACACACACACACACACACACACACACACACACACACTGTCCCTAAATACCTGGCCTGGATAGTTACTGGTTTAAACTGGGTTGAAGGGGAAACTGTTGTTAGGTCAGGTGAACATGTTTCTGCATGAGCTGAAGTTTAAACCCTCAAAATGAATTTCCTGTTGTAGTTTAGTTGTAGAGAACACGTTTCCCAGGAGACAGGGTTTCATCTAAATATGGCATCTATTATTTAGATTTTTTTAAATTTGTTTTACTTTGTCTAATTTTTTTTTTTTAGAACAACCACCTGTCCCCGTCAGCACGCTGCGTTTTGTTGACTCATGTTTCCGTTGAGTCACAGCTCGGCTATACCTGCGCAGGTGACGCACACTAGGAAATGGGAGATTGCAAACACACCGTCAATTTACAAGAGGTCCAGGACGTCAGAGATCAAAGAGCGGGACGAAAGGGGGCGTGGTCCCCTGGCTCCGTCAGGTTGTCGTGGGAGACAGTCCCCGAGGAAATGTCGCCGACGGCAGCAGCCCTGTCGTCAGGGCAATAAATTACAGGCCTGGCGGCCAGGTAACTATCACCTGGAACCGCTCGCTATCTCTGTCTTTCTTTTTGTTCTGGCTTTCTGTCTCTCTCCCGTTTCCTCCTCCTCCTGAGTATTTATCTACGACATGACCAAAAGTATGTGGACACTCCTCGTCTACAGGACTTCTGGTCTCGGGCTGTTCTTCATGCTCTTTGGTGTCTTAGTTCAATGCCATCTGAAGAGAAATGGTTTTCCCCAGTGTGCTGTGGAAGAACTTGACCGGCCTGCACCTCAAACAGATCCAGCACCGCTGGGATGGACCGGAGCGTGGACCTCATTAGCGCTATTATGTCTGAAAGGGAGCAGATCCCTGCAGCCAGGATCTGACAGAAAGCCTGAAACAAGAAGGGTGGAAGGCTGCTGGAATGACATATGGGCGTATTGTATTGGAGGTCCTCTTCCTCTCTCACCTGTCGACCCCTCCCCCCTCCCGACTGGGGAGGTTTCAGACATGTTTTTGGAGGCGTGTCATGGACGTAAAAAGAAGCAAAAATCTGCGAGAAAGTAAGATGGTTGAGGGCAAAACGAGCCAGAGAGTTAAGAGAGCAGGTCAAGGCCTCTTCCTCCCCTCCCTCCCTTTCTCTCCCCCCCTCTCTCTCTCCCTCTCTGGCACGCAGAGTGAGATCTGAAGGTATTTTACTGCAGGTGTGGCTCATTAGCTCGTCCGCAGAGAGCAGACGGTGGAGCTGAGCTGCGAGAACTTTGCGCACCAAGTTTGAAAGTGTAAAGCGACAGAGAGGCAGTTGCTGTTCTTTATCAGTCCCTTTATCTCTGAAGGAAAAACACCACAGGGAGTGACCGGCTCCGGACGCTCCAGTGGAAACTTTCCTGTCACAAAACACTAAGAACACCTCCTCTTTACCGTTGCTCAATATTCTCCGAATGTCACTTATTACTCATGCTGGTATTTTACACAGGTTTGATGGGTTAAATACTTTGTGTTGCTACACCGCTCTCTCCATTATTCTCCCTGAATTTCCCGCTTTAAGTGGCGTCTGTGCATTTTCTACTTTTGTTCTTGGATGTGTGCTGATGTGTTTTAGTTCAGTTTCCACTGTGAGAAAAGCGTGTTTATGTAAACCAGGGAGTTTATAAGGAAGTCTGGTATTTACAGTGGACGAACTCTCTCTTTTATCTCTTCACCACATTCTCTTTTCCTCCTTATCTCTTTATCGCTTCCTCTTTTTGTTTGTTTCTATATCAGTTCTTTCTCATCTTTATTGCTGACTCTTTCTCTCTTCTATTGTACGCTGCCTTTTTTGTCCTTTTTTTTTTAAAACCTTCCATCACTTTCTACTTCTCTTCATTTCACCATCTCTTGGCGCTTAATGTTTTGTCTCATATAAACAGTTGATGATATTTCTCTAAATTTAAACATAACTTTAGTGGGTAGAAGAATGTTTGTTTCAGGTCTACAGAGATCCCTTCTTACAGAAAATGAAATCCTGTTGTACTATGCAAAAACGGATCTGAGGCTTCAGCACTTTCGGTTTGGCTTCGTCCACAATAAAGGTTTCATTCTAAGGTGCCGTTTTAAAACGAAACTCTGTCCGGACGAGCGTTTTATCTCCATATCAGAAATAACCTCCATCCATATGCTACTGACACACCCGAAAATCTGAAACCGCACATCACACAACCATTGATGTACACAGGAGGCAGATTGTCTTCTCTGCACGTGGTGTAAGACCAGAGATTTGTTTGCTTGGATCGAAGATGAGGTGGAATTGTTACTGAAGGTTACACGTGGCTATAAGATGTCATGGTGGTGGAAAATACAGATTGTGAATCGTTTTCAAGTGGAAAAAAGGTCACGTGAGAAATACGTCACGAATGACACCCAATCAGGAAGCAAGCGTGGCTCTGATCGTTTCTGCCCTGATTGTCTTATTGTCTTATCCACCAAATAATCAGTTTGTAGAGCAAACAAACAAACATGCCTGAATCATACCTTTTTTTTCCTCCCCCTCCTCCCTCCTGAACATTTACTCCACTGGTTCCCCCTCTTTCTCCTCACCCTCTTTTCTCTCTCTCTCTCTCTGAGTTGACAGCTTGTCTCGCGGGAACAGTAGGGATTGTGAGACGTTAATCGGAACAACGCGGATTACAGTCAACACACACTCACACTTACACACACACACACTCACATCTGTCACAGAGGCAGTTAATAAGTCAATATGTTGACACTGCTCAGGGCCACAGAGCAGCTCCTGTGGGGAACAGTGTTGTGTGAGTGAGTGGAATCAGTCCAAGGAACACAAAATTATTTAACTGGTCATTGGTGTGGTCTTCCAAAAAAGGCCTCGGAGGAGAAACCTTCCAAATCTGTCCTCCATTATCTCGGTTTGCAGGATTCACGACATAAACACACAGAAGATGCAACGTTCCTGCAGCGAAACGAGGGAGGCAGCATGAATCAGCCGGGAAGAGGTCGTGACCACATGCCTTTAGAGAATTAGGTCATTAGAGCAGGTATAAACACTTTTGCCTTAAGACATAATCGCATGACAAATTGTACAAACACCCGAGTTTCAGACTTACTGAGCCTTTAAAGGAGCTGTTTGTAAATTTCGCTTTTGCTACATAGCTAACGTTAGCATTAAGAGCTGTTCACTTACCAGTCTAGAAGAAACATTGTGAGTTCAGCATCAAGCTTCATTCCTTTACTCACCAACAGCTGCGTCCAGAGGGGGGGAAGCAACGCAATTGTAAAGTCTTGTCCCTATCGCCTGCCTGCCTTTTCTTCTATTGGAGTTAGCGCGCTAACCAGCTAGCCACTTTCCGAAAGCGACTCACTGCAGCTTCCAATCTGTCCTGAAGACGTAGCAACCGCTCAGAGGACGCGTTATAACCTCTTGTCTTGTAAATGCGACGACACCTCCACAGCAGAGAAAACGTAGAAATAGACTCTATAAAGCTCAGAAGTTTCTTTTATCTCTGAACCAATGACTTTCTCTTCTGGCCTTTCATATACAAACAGTCATGGTGTGTTAAAAACATGTGGACATCCAGGCTAAAACTCAAACTATTTCAAATATCTTAATTGCATTTCCGGCTAATTCTGAAAACAAGCCTGTACATACAGTAGTGTTAAAAATGAGCAAAGAAAGACAGAGGGTTTAATTGGGTAGAAACTAGACTACGTCCAACCTGCTGGTCTGGTAACATAAAGATAAGATAAATCTCCAGATAAAAACATGACAGGAAAATGAGAAAAAAACATTTCTACAACATAAAAAGATTCTTCAGACTTTCCTCAGTTTTTTCTTTTTGTTTAGTTTTTTTTCTCTCTTCTGGATGTAAAGTAGACTCTGCTTTGTTTTAAGAAGCCAACAGGGTTGATAAGCACTGGGCTAAATGGCCTCAAGTGCTCAGTTGGATGATTTACTGCAGCAGTGAAGCAGAACCACAAGGAGACGTTCAGCGAAGCGTCTGCATCTTCAGATCTTTGTTTGAGAACTGGACTTTCCATATAAAAACCAGTCCGGGCCAAACTCAAGGCCAGACTCCAGTCCCGGTTTACAGACTGACCTCTGACCCCTGAGGCCAGAGAGGAAGTGCTTAGTAAACAGGAGAGGGGATGGGAGGACAGTAGATTTTATCTGAGGCTGATTCAATCACAGCACCGTGGGAAACTCTCTCACACACACACACATTCATGCACAAACAGTCACTCCGCCTTCTAGACAACAACACAGGAAGGAGCGTCTAAGTGGTTGTTTCCATGGAAACTACAACCACCGCCCGAGCCCAGACCCTGGCTGTATGTGAACCTTTACCCCAGAGGACTCGGGTGCACATGTGCGCGCGTGTGTGTGCGTGTGTGTATGTACACTACTTGGAGAGCAAACACACACACACACATACACTGGCGCTGGTTTCAGCCCTCCTTCAGCTCGCCATGTGGTCCGACTTGAGAAAGTGGAGGGCGCACACACACTTCAAACACACGCGCGCTTTCTTTCAACAGCGCTCTTCACATGACAAAACATTTCCTCACTGTCTCCGCATGAAATTTTCCAACCTCCTTCCGCGCTGATGGATGTGGCTGTAGAGCCGGTCGGAGCTGTGTGTGTGTGTGTAAGAGTGTGTGTCGGCGAGTGTTTTCAGGGGGTTTTATGCACTCTGTGTTTGGACTGTGGCCTCTTGTTAACGTCCCTCTGGCTACAAACACACTGACATGTGATTTATGGAAATGAGCCATGGAGGAAACGCAGCGGGATAAATCAAACGCACCCTGCAACCCCCGTACAGTGTGTTTCACTCTGTGTGTGTGTGTGTGTGTGTGTGTTTGGAGAGAGACGGTAAAAAGAGAAGAAACTAATAAAAAGAGACACAGAGGGAAAGTGTGTGAGACTGATGGGCTCTTTTCCTCTTTTGATGTCCTTTAATGCAACGTCCAACAAGAGAGCGGCGAGGAGACGCTGTAAATCCACATGCAGATGGGAGCAAAAGCAAAGTGGTTAAGAAATATTACCCATGACCCTGAACCTGGTTACTGTTTGACCAACAAGCTCCCCGAAGGTTTAGTGGAGTGAGCTCAGAGTCGGACACAGGGATTAGTTTCTTATTATAAACCCCACAGTGCATTTCTCTCATTTCTTCTTCTGGCTGCTCGTCCTAAAACTGTTTAGTCTTTATAATGCATTGAAAAATACGTCCTCTAATCTGCATGAAATAAGATTTCAAGCCTAGAAATAGCATAAAATTCATTACATACCATATTCACGATGTTAAATGTTCTTGAGAGCTATTATATGTTAGAAGGTTAGAATTAGTCTCGTTTTGTTTTGCTTCATCATCTGTTTCAGTCACTAAAACATTAATCTGACCTTGCAGAGGTGAAGTTTCTTTCCTTTGTCCCTGCATTAATTCTTTTTAATTGTTATCTATGGTGGCAAACTAATTCAGAAAACATCATCAACGTGACAACACGTGCGCTGCGAACACTCACAATGTCTTGTCAAATTGAGGAAGATGTTTTCTGAATTTGCTTGTTTTGAGTTGCAGTTGCGTTGAGCTGTCAGGGCCACTGTAGTTATCTCTTCGTATTCATCCCTCTCTTTTCCTTTTTGATAACTTATCCTTACATAAATTCATCCAATATAAATGGCTAGCGAACACCTCTTATCATATAAAACTACACTAAGCCTGGTTAGCTTGCAGGGGTGTCGTACCTGGCGGAGCAACGTCATGGATCACAATGTGTGTGTTTGGATATAATTGACAAAAACCAGTCAGTTTTCCTCTGTCCTCCTGCCTCCTGATCTAACAGCAGCAGTAAGATAAGGTAAGGCGTAGGTGGAGGGTCCTCAGCCTCCACAGCTCCGTGTCAATCCATAAGCTGCAGGAACTAAGAGCAAGAAAAGACAGACTGAGAAAGAAATGGTCAAAAAAGATGCAGCAGAGTCCGGGATCCTCCTGCATCTTTCATACGACACTCCCTGATGGGTAGATGCCGCCTGTTTACAATATATAGGCTTTCTGTTTAAAAAAAAGAAGAAGAAGAAGAAGGAGTGTAGTTTCCATGCAAATAATGTTCTTGGACTTGTGATTAGTAAACCGAAGCTGATGAGTAAATCAGCGGAGTTCCCCTGTGGTAAAACCTCCAGACTGTATTTCTTTGCCGTTCTAAACGAGCCACTCTACATGTGTTTGCTCCTCCGAGGGTTGAACAGCTCCATCATCCAGACAGTCTGCACCTGCCGCTGTGACGAGCGATAAACACAGCGACAGATTGTGTCTCACATTGATTCGCAGTGTTTCATCAAAGGCTCCAGACACAATTCACTGTCCCGCACCAACACAAACGCCTCTCTGTATGTGGAGAGTAAAGTTCTTCGCTCTCCGGGCTCCAGTAAGAGCTCACTCCTCATTCATAAACAAACACGTGATTCACTTGAACCCTCAAACATTTCCTGTAATCCTTTTTTTTTTTTTTTTACATTGTTTTATTTTAAGAGCAAAAATCCCTTCTTGACCCTCCTTGATTTCATTTTGAAAGTTCTCTGTCCAGCCGCACGTTAACGCCGCTCTTACACAGCCAGAAAAAAAAAAATCACGTAGTGGTTAACCCTGCGTTGACTGGTCAGCCGGTTCACTTCCATCCAAACCCAGAATGCATCAGATCACCAACAATTATCTGCTTAACCCCCGGAGATCTTGAGGAACCAAATGTTTAAGGGGCCTTCCCAAGCCTGTGTGTTGTTGTTGTGTGTGTGTGCAGATACATAGTTTGTGTATGTGCATCTTCCTTGTAGAGATGACGGCAGTCGTCCTGACCTTGCAGGGTTTAAGTCTCGGGGTCAGGTATTAGCTGGTTAATATCACCCTAAAGGTTGAGAAGAGCGACCTCGGTCACCCTGCAAACTGTCCCAAGAACTCGCTGACCCCTCCTCAGTCAGATTACACTGGGTGGGTGGAGGACTGTCGGGGTTGGGGGGGGGGGGTTGAAGGGTGAAGACGGCCATAGATGACGACCTTCGGCCTGTTTTATAACCTTCCTCCGTTGAAAATGTGCATTATGCAAACGCACGCTGGTCTAAAGGTCGAAAACTCAAGCTGGATGAGACAATATATATTATACTGCAGATGCAAATTAGCTCTAAGCTAACTCTGGTACAATACATCAAACGGCAACATGTATGTTTAATGGAGTATTGTCACTTAAAAATTCAATTCAATTCAAAGATATCTATTTGAATAAATACATTTACAATTTTTATGTTTCTATACAACAATATATACAAATTAACGTAATTTGGTTCACCACAAAACAGACGTCAACCAAGCTGCAACTTCATAACAGTATGACCGATATCGCGTGTTACTGGCTGACGGGTTAATTTTTCCTCCATATTGTCCATCAACATCACGTCACCAAAGACGAACGTGTCAGTCGGAGAAATGGGTGATTTTTCAGACAGAACTGCAGGTTTGTCAACTTTTTTTTCAACTTAAATACAAACCATTCAATCATTGTTAATTTCATTGACAGCGTTATAACTTTTTTAATTAATTTCACCTGCAGTCAGCTGTGCAAAGAATGGCTGACTGTGATCTCCTGATCAGGTGGATGTTGAGAGGTTTAAAAAAAACAAAAGAAACATCTATAGATCTCTGCTTTTTCAGACAGAAATTATTATTTTGAAAAAAGGTGGTCATGAAGAATAAAACCTAGACTGAAGTGGACAAATAAGGCATATTTTCAAAATAAAATAGAGACTTCCAGAGAAAAACTCAAAAAGGAGAGTTTTCCAGGAGGCACCTTGTTATTTAGAAATGAAAATGAGGTTAAAACATATTTTTAACAACAAAATAAAGTAAGAACACAAAAGAGAATACTTCAAGTAATTTTAATTTATGATTTTAACAAAATATTGAAACAAGACGACAAAGTTTCAAAACCACACGTTCTGAAATCCTCGAATGTTCGAGGTTAGGAAACAGTGACACGGGGATGATCCCTCGTCATGGGCGTCTCCCAAGGGTCTCAAAGTGTGGGTGGGGGTACCTGGGATCAGAGGATGAACTCGATGAACTCGCCTCGACCTTGAATCGTCCAGCAGGCAGAGAGAGAGAGAGAGAGAGAGAGAGAGAGAGAGGAACAGGATGCAGCGACAACTCTCGATTGGTGCGTTTTCATTGGCAGAGCCAGCGTGATCGCTTTTACGCATCATGTCGGCTTTTAGGCTTTCTAACACCGTCACTGTTCTTGTGAAGGTGAGCTCT